>NW_027498760.1:0-31439 GCF_021521415.1 Bidens hawaiensis | reverse complement strand
CGTTTTTCTCGTTTTGCGTGCCTAGCACTGTTATCCGTTTTTATGTTTCAAAAATGAGTTTGGTCACACACGACCCGAAACTAGTGGTTGACGGATAATTTAATTAAAGATGTGAAATTATAGCTCGGTTTAGACGTCCCGATTGGCCGCGGCACCCGTTCCCGTCTTTGGTGTACCGGAAACTATTAAAATAGATTAAAATTACTCAAATCATCCGAATCATTTTCGGATGATTTATTTTTACTTGTTTAGCTCATTTACATGAAAATAGTTCATTTTTAGGGTTTTTGTACACCAGTCAGCTCGCTTAAGCGAACTTCACCGGTTTACGCGTTTTACTTTAAAAGTTTGATAATTAGCACAAATAATTATCCGTTTACTCTCGGATCTTGAAATTTTGTACAAATCACTTTTTAACAGTGGGGAATTTTATAAAAATATTTCCAGAATTAATTCTTATATTTAAAATTCACTTATCTATTTTTAAACACCATTTAAACACTAAATATGTCGTAAATACCAAACGATCTTAGAAAAATCCCAAATTTTTCCTGGATGTCCCCAGCCATCCACATAGTCCCCTGTAATTTTTCCAAAACCAAAATCTTCTTTTAAATGCCATTTTTACTAAAACCGATCTAGAAATCCCTAGAACTCGTTTAACCGAAAAGCCTACTTAGACTTTCCCAACGGACCTCAAATTTTGTGTGTGACTTATACATGATATGAAAAACTTATCCACAATTTTCCAGAATTTTTCATGATATTTAACTATTTTTCACCATTTTTGGCCAAAACCGAGCGTTAAATTCACCAAATATTCATCCTTTATCCAAAAATTACCAAAAATTCACAGAACTCATCTTTCCATGTGTTTAACACCTCTGTAAAATTTCGTGACCTAACTCTAAACGACCAACAATCTGTCCAAAAACACATACACCGACAAAAACCGAATATACCTTTCGTTTTCCGCCACTACAAGCTACAAACTCATCTTTCCGCCTTATCTACCACTAAATACAGAGCCTACAAACAACATACCACAATACCAAGCAAGTTATACTCACGATCAAGCCATTTCTTTCATGGTTACGGTTATGATATAAAAACAAAGATTTTAACCGTAAAAATTCGTTTTTGACTCTCTTAACTACTTTCTTGGACCAAGATCCTTTGTATAACTTGTATACATCACTTGATCCTCCAAGAATCGGTTTCATCTCGGGTTTTCACCCATTTTTCATTTGAAACCTCATTTCCTTGTAAATGAACCAAGAAAAGAAGATAAACACAATCACAACTCGGTTTTTACCTTGTGTTCTTGCTTAAAAACTTGGGTTTTGGATGGATGTTGAAGAATGTAGAGAGGATTTGGAGAGTTGGATATTAGAAAAAAGAAAATGTAATGTGTGTGTGTGTGTGCAAGGACCGATCGGTCCAAATGGGGAGGTGGGGTGGGACCCACTTCTTCATTTCTAGCCACTCATTCCGATTTCCGTAATCTGGATAATGTTTTGGATAATCTGGTTCAGTTCGTTTCTCGGTTAAACGTTTAATTCGGCCTACAACGAGGCCAAAATGGTTGTTTTTCGGCTTAAAAATAAAATTTATATAAAACCGATTTAAAAACTTAAACCATGGCATTTATTAACTTGAAACGTCATATATTAGTTATTACGCATCTTTTTCGGCTTGATCGATCGTCTCTTGCTCGGTTTGGTATTAAAGGTTTCGTTTAACGTACCGACGTACTATTAAATCGAAATCCTTTTTCTGTGCTATAATCCATTTATCCCGAAGCTTTAATACTTCGTAACATCACTAAATATTATATATCTCGTCTATAATTGAACCCTCGATTCATTCGGGTTTCAATAACTATCGATTGTTTGATCGCATAATCAATACGGTGAATTATATATTAACGTACAATCAATACAAATAACCATGTATTCTCGTATAATTACCATGGTAACTCATGTACCCGACATTATATGTGACGTAACTAACGTCTACCGGTTAGGGTATACCTGGTTTCGTCGGAATCGTTACATGCACCTCCATTAAGTGTACACCGTGTTTCTCCAAAACAAGGTACACAAACTTCGTGAATGGGAACCTGAGATTCCCATAGATGAAGAATGCAGCATACACCCCTATCTTGCCCTTGGGGGCATCATACACTGTCTGGTGAGGCTCAGGAAACTCAGGCTCGAAAGGCTCGAGCATGAACTTCTTGACGATGTACTGTTAAAGGTCGACGGAAAGAGCACACTGGCACTCGCCAGCAGTACTCTTATCGTCCTTGTCAGACGCGGACATCGGGTTCTCAGGGTATACGTCGGACTCTTCGGCAGTAACCTCAGGATCATGAGTAGAAGACATGTTGAGGTTGGAAAGAAGAACGATTTCAGGAGAATGCTCGACAAAAGTTGAGTATTCGCCGGAAATCGCTTAGAAGAAGAAGTGAGTGTGAGTTGAGATGCATCCTCTTCCCCCTTTATATACGCATCGCAATGAATGCGATGAATTTAATGCGGGGGAGAGGGAAAAGCGCAGGCGCAATGAGACGATGACACGTGGAAAGCAAGCTGGCAATAGCTGTCGACAGGACGCGTGCCGTAAAATTCGCGCCCACGCGCCCGAAAACTCGCGCCCACGCGCCTGAAAAAGCGTCTGGAATGACCATATACTGTCACGTCGCCAAAACTTCATGCACGTCCTGAAACTGTCAGAAGAAACCGTCGGACGACGCTAACGTCCCTTCAACAGTTTGGACTGTTCTTATCCTTTCACCAACTCTTCGAATTTCAAAAAGATTCAAAGATTCAAAAATAAGAGGGAATATACCCCCTTACCTTGGTAACCAAGAAACCGTAAGACAAGTGCGGGTACAGTGTCAAGGCGAAACCCTTCACATACTTAGCACCTGCAGGGAATTGAAGCCAAGAATACCTTGGTAACCAAGAAACCGTAAGACAAGTGCGGGTACAGTGTCAAGGAGAAACCCTTCACATACTTAGCACCTGCAGGGAATTGAAGCCAAATATACCTTGGAAGTCAAGTAACTATAAGACGAGTGCGGGTACAGTGTCAAGGCGAAACCCTTCACATACTTAGCACTTGCAGGGAATTAAAACCAAGAAGGATCTTCTTGGCCATGCTTGTGGAAAGGGAAATAACATCCCCGCAGAGCGGGAACGTTGAGAACTAGATTGTTTGAAGCTCCAAGATGGAATTGGTTGTTTAACATAATTGATCACTATGTCTAAAACTACCAAAACCTCGTGAAGAATCTACACAAGTGAAACTCGACGCTCCTGACTTGCGAGGAGGTTACACACCTACCCGCATCATACCCAAAGATCAAGCAGAAAAGTTGGGAATTTCTGCACGTGACATTAGGAAACCCGCGGGAAGAATCCCCGCGGAGAACCTTAAAACTAAACCCTTTTCAAAACCCCTTGCTTAAGTCCAAAAGTTCACCTCACTTATTAACAATTCATGAGAAGAACATTGGACTGGGGGGACTTGAAGAGGTAGGTCCCGGCAGAGCCCAGTTGGACCCGCAAGACTCACCTTGAAGAGGGACGTCTGCGCAAAGACCAACTGGTTCCGCAGGATCCACCATGCTCAGAGAGATGACGACCTTACACGCAGTACGCAAGCTGTTCCCGCAGGAAAAGCCTCCCAATGGTGAAGTAGCCCGCCTGTTCCCGCAGCTGCGGATACAAGCCATCAGGGAAGGCTACCCGCACTAATAGCAAGGCTACACGCACAAGCCACTAACTCTCAATAATTCAGTAATGTCACCTGAAGAATGAATGTGCAAGCCGGGAATACTCCCGCCCAAATGAGCCAGTCCGTACGCTTCTGGAGGATCTTTTGTACTATACCTGCCAAGGTATGGACAAAATAGACAAGATCTGACCAAAGCAGCGACAGCTCACTGACAACAGTACGACGAGGAGCACGCTCTAGTACTTAATGTCACTATCAGCCGCTGCCTACTCACCAACCCTTGTCGTGGCACGTACATAGCCTGCAGTTGGTGGAAAAGGAATAGTACACAGCCGGCCATGTCACTATTGTGACATCTGCCCCGATCCGACCCGACCCAGGTACCCGTTTCTCTGACCCGATCTCTTTCTTTTATGATTTAATATTTATTTATACTTATATTTTACCTTTAATAATAATAATATATTTTCTTTCCCGCCTCTTTCTCTCTCTTTCTTTCCGCCGTCCCGTCCCTCTTCCTTCTCCTCTTTTCTTTCCGCCTTCCTTTTCTCTTGTCGCCGTCCCGCCCTCCTGTTTAACCCCTCAGCCTTGTTTCCCTCTTTTTTTGTCCTTTGTTTCTTCCCGCCTAAGGTTGTCTGCGCAGCTCCACGCGCCAGACTCCTTACAAGGAAGCCTGCGTGAAGACCACCTGTTACTGCGATACGCGAGACGAACTGTCCCCGCAGCGCGCTAAGGATTTTAGTTCTTCCCGCGGCGTGCTATGGATACCGTTCTTCCCGCGACGCGCTAAGGAATATAGTTCTTCTCGCGACGCGCTTAGAATTGAAGTTCTTCCCGCGGCGCGCTTAGAAATGTAATTCTTCCCGCGACGCGTTAAGGTTGGTTCTGTCTACCTTCGCGCTCGCGCACTTTTGCCTTCGCGCTCGAAGCTTTCTCGCGCTGTCTTGTGTCCTTTCTTCTGTTTTAACTTGCTTGTTTGCTGTTGATATCTTATCTTCTGTACTGTTGAACTAATCTGCTTTATGTCTGAAAAGTTACTTTCGGCGCAGCATGCGCACCAACCCCATTGGTTGGCAGAAAAAGTGACTGACATTATCTTTGGAGATCTGCTTTTTCCATGCTTGACCAGTACCTTTATCTGACCCGCCCATGCCTGTTACTGTTACCTGTCAGCTTTCCCTTTGCCCCCTGCAGCTGCCATATCTTTTGATATCTTTTGCTTTTGGAATCTTTTACCTTTTGAGATCTTTTCCCCTTTTTCTAGGGATTGTGTTCCCTAGGGTTTCTCTATAAATAATAATAATATTTTCCTAACACATCACACACAAACACTTAATTTAACTTCCTCCTTGCTCTCTCTGCCGTCTTCCTCTCTGCCTCCGTCTTCCTTCCTGTTCTGCCCTGCTTTTCCGGTAATATATTATATAATTTACTTATTAATTATGCTAACTTGTAATCAAGACTTAAAACAAATCATTAAAACAATAATCTTGTTTATAGGTTAACTTGTGCTTGTTTAAAGTTGGTTCTTGCTTTATCTTACACCGCATCGTTTATCAAGTGAGTAATCTCGTATCTAATCCCTTTTTGCTTTTAATGTTTTGGGATGTTCATGTGTTCATACAAACTTAGAGTCTTAAACTGTTTATGAACTTTAGTCGCGCAGTATCCCATGTGTTGAGGACGTAGACTTGGCTGTTTATTTGTATGTGTGGATCATTAACCGTCTTGTCGGTCTATTCCGCAGTTCTCATGGTACCATTAGATGAACACGGGAGAACTATCGTTTATGATTTTCTCTTTTGTTTACACTTGCACAGTCTTTCTTGTTTGTGAGCTCAATTGTGAGCACTGGCAGTCTATGAATCTTAGAGTTGGTCCCGATCAGATTACACCCTTGTTGAAAACCAGACATACACATGTTGCGCGCAGATTTATTGTTATCTATGTATTGTATTAAACTTGATTTCTCACCAACACGCAAGTGTTTGACGTTTATTTTAACACATGTTCAGGTTTGCTGTAGCTGTTTTTGGAGCTTATGGACACATAGGACGTTTTTACTTTTGGACCTAGATTAAAATGCATCAAGACAAGTTATTGCTGTTCGAATATTATGATTTATAATATATTGATTTATGTTGATTTATGTTATCTTCTGTCTACTTTGCGCGTGCGCGAATGAATGTATTTATTAAATATTGACACCCAATAGTGTCACGAGTAATGAAACAATATGTGGCGCCCCGATGTATAATCCGCCTTTGGTCGGGGTGTTACAGATAGGTATCAGAGCTCGTTGACTTTAGGATAGGTGGTTAGACGTAACGGCCTAGAATACCTAAGAGTCCCTTCTCGCGCATGAGAGAAATCTCATGTTTGCGCGCTTATTGTTAATTACTCGTTATTTATGAATATGCTCGCGCCTGCGCAGTATATGATTTTATGTTTTATTCCGCGATATTTCTATTTTTGTTGAATTTCGATTTTTATTGATTTTACTTACATATTCGTTTGTTGGATTTGAAAATCCGAAAAGTCATGGTGATACATGAATAGTTGATTTTCAATTTCCATTTACGATTAGGTTCTGAGGTTGGAGACTTGAAAAGTCATGGTGATACATGAATAGTTGATTTTCAATTTGCATTTACGATTATGTTCTGAGGTTGGAGACTTGAAAAGTCATGGTGATACATGAATTGTCAACCTCCAATACTCATTTTCTTGTATATTTTATATTGAAGATTGAAAAGTCATGGTGATACATGAATCGTCAATCTCCAATACTCGTTTGCTCGTATATTTTAAATTGGGAATTCGGAAAGTCATGGTGATACATGAATTGTCGATTCTTGATTCGAATTTGTTACCTTTATTAAGTCTGCATTTTGGGTCATTTATTTTACTTTAACTTTTGACAGTAATTGACTCCGCGAAACCAAGCTTTATAAGGTTATACTTTGCGATAAAACCAAGATATTAACTAAAATTAAAATTTTTATAGAATGCCTCCGCTATCAGCTCGCCATCTCAAGAAGAAAGAAGCCGCGCGCAGACGTTCGCTGCAACGTTCCCAGGAAATGGCCGCCGCAATAGCCCAAGCTTTGAGCCAAAACAATACCAACACCTCTGGTTACAACATTAAGTCCTTTAACGCGGGTAACCCTCCAAAGTTCACAGGTCTTGAAGGAGCCACCGTGATGCTCCAGTGGCTTGAGAAAATAGAAAACACTTTCCTCCACACCCAATGCCCCTCAGACAGACGAACCCTATATGCCTCTAGTGTCCTGGAATCAAGGGCGCTTACTTGGTGGAATGGAATAGCTCATGCGCGTGGCGCAGAAGCTGCTTCCAGCATGCTCTGGGAGGAATTTAAGGAAATTCTGACGCGAGAATTCTGCCCTCCCAACGAAGTTAAGCGCTTGGAGGAAGAATTTTGGAATCTTAAGCAATACAGTGGCGAAGCGCGCGAGTACGCGACGCGCTTCCATGAACTAAGCCTGCTTGTCCCTCACCTTGTTACCCCTTCCCGCCGAGCCATAGAGAAATTCCTTGGGGGTCTCCCCATGGAAATTCAAGATTCTGTATGGGCCAGAAACCCAGTTACCCTCTCTGACGCCATCGAGTTGGCCGTTGTGCTCAGCGACAACCATGTCAGAGCAGGAACCCTGTTCCTGCGGGGAACTGAGAAGACCAAACCCACCAAGACTGCCCCTGAACCAACATAAACCAAACCAGAACCCTCAAACCGTAACAACCTCAAGCGCAGGCGCAAAGCCTATGCGCTTACCAACCCGCCCATTGTCCAGCAACCCACCTACCAACCTCCAGTTTATGCGCCTAACCCACTGTCAGCCTACCCAACACCTCCTATAGTCCACAACTATGCCTTAACCAATCCCGCACTCCCTGCCCCGCCAACTAAGAAACCCTACACAGGAAACCACCCCTTTTGCCCAACCTGTAGACTCCACCACCCACCTCAAGTCCCATGTCGACTTTGTAACCGATGTGGCCGCGCTGGTCACCTTGCAGAAAACTGTAGAGTCCTTCCCGCCAATCCAATTGCGCCAACACCACCAACCTACCTGCAGAACCCACAACCAACCTACCCTAACCCACGACCCAGGTCGTGCTATAACTGCGGTGATCCCAGTCATTTCCGGAACGCATGCCCGAGACTACAAGTTCAGATTACGCAAGCGAATCCGGTGAACCAGATTTCGAACCAAGTGACACGCGGACGAGCTTTTAACATAACCGCGCACCAAGCGCAAGCGAATAATGACGTAGTTAATGGTACATTTTTGCTTAACGGATTTTATGCTTCTGTACTTTTTGATACTGGCGCCGATCGAAGTTTTATCTCTCGCGCCTTTGAGCAGAAGCTTGCGCGACCGCGCGATAACTTAAAAGAAGATTTTTCAGTTGAATTGGCTAATGGTGAAACTATTTTAATTAACTCTGTGATTAAAGATTGCACGCTTAACCTTAACGAAAACGATTTTCTGATCGACCTCATCCCCATGCCTCTTGGAAGCTTTGATGTTATCATTGGTATGGATTGGCTCTCGCTTAATCGCGCCGAAGTTATTTGCGCCAAGAAGATGATTCGCATTCCTCGTGAAAATGGTGATCTACACATCTACGGCGAGAAACCTTTCCGCGGTCTCAAGCTTATGTCTTGCGCCGAAGCCCAAAGGCTTATGCGGAAGAAGTGTATTGCATTTTTAGCCCATGTAGTCAAACCTGATGATGGAAAGAAGCTTCGCGATATCCCTGTTGTGCGTGATTTCCCTGAAGTTTTTCCCGATGATCTTCCTGGTATCCCTCCCGCTCGTGAAGTCGAGTTCCGTATTGATCTTGTCCCTGGTGCTTCCCCCGTAGCTAAGTCTCCTTATCGTCTTGCACCCGCTGAGATGCAAGAATTGGCAAGCCAACTTCAAGAGTTGACTGCTAAAGGATTCATTCGCCCTAGCTCTTCTCCCTGGGGTGCTCCGGTGTTGTTCGTTAAAAAGAAAGATGGATCGTTTCGCATGTGTATTGATTACCGTGAGTTGAACAAACTCACCATTAAGAACCGGTATCCCTTACCGCGTATTGACGACCTCTTTGACCAACTCCAAGGTGCCTCTTATTTCTCCAAGATCGATCTCCGTTCTGGCTATCACCAGTTGCGTGTTCGTGATGAAGATATTCCCAAGACTGCTTTTCGTACTCGTTATGGCCATTTTGAATTCTTGGTCATGTCCTTCGGTTTAACCAATGCACCCGCCGTTTTCATGGATCTAATGAATCGGGTGTGTAGGCCTTTCTTGGATAAATTCGTGATTGTGTTTATCGATGATGTTCTGGTGTATTCTAAGACCAAGGCCGAGCATGAGCAACATCTTCGGTTGGTGTTGCAAAAGCTTAGAGCCGAGCAGCTTTTTGCCAAGCTCTCCAAGTGTGATTTCTGGTCGGATGAAGTACAGTTTCTTGGCCATGTTGTGAACAAGATGGGTATTCATGTCGACCCATCCAAAATTGAAGCAATCAAGAACTGGATTACGCCATCTTCTCCTACCGAGATCCGTTCCTTTCTAGGCTTAGCTGGTTACTACCGGCGCTTTATTTCGAACTTCTCGAAGATCGCTTTGCCTTTAACAGCTTTAACGCACAAAGGTAAACCGTATATTTGGGGCTCGAAGCAAGAAGAAGCCTTTCTGACACTCAAGCGTTTGTTGTGTGAAGCTCCTGTTCTTGCGCTACCTGAGGGTAATGATGATTTTGTTGTGTATTGTGATGCCTCTAACCAAGGTCTCGGTTGTGTTCTTATGCAACGAGGCAAGGTTATCGCTTACGCATCAAGGCAACTCAAAATTCACGAGAAGAATTATACGACTCACGATCTCGAACTTGGTGCAGTTGTTTTTGCCTTGAAGATCTGGAGACACTACCTTTATGGTACTAAGTGTATCCTCTACACTGACCATAAAAGCCTTCAGCATATCTTTGATCAAAAGGAACTTAACATGAGGCAACGCCGATGGAACGAACTCATCAGCGATTACGATTGTGAGATCCGGTATCATCCTGGTAAAGCTAATGTGGTAGCTGACGCGCTCAGCCGAAAACCCTGCCAACTTAACTGTATCTTGCCGCGCACGCAGCTTCACTTCACGCCGATTCTAAGCAACCTTGAATCGCGAATTCGTGACGCACAGCGCGCATCCATCAGTATTGGTAACCTTCGCGCCGAGTTAGCGTGTGGCGCGGAAGCACATTTTGTCCCTAATCTGAGTGGAATTCTCTGCTATCTCAATCGCATCTGGATTCCCTTTGATGAGAATCTTCGCGCTGATATCCTGTGTGAAGCGCATAAATCTCGATATTCTATTCATCCCGGCGCTGATAAGATGTACAAGGATTTGCGCATTACTTATTGGTGGCCCGGCATGAAGAAGGATATTGCTGTGTTCGTAGCCAAATGCCTGACTTGTTCTAAAGTTAAAGCTGAACACCAACGCCCATCTGGTTTGCTCGAACAACCAGAAATTCCTACGTGGAAATGGGAAGGTATAGCAATGGACTTCATTACCAAGTTACCTTTGACAGCAAGCAAACATGATAGCATTTGGGTAATAGTGGATCGTTTGACCAAGTCTGCTCATTTTCTGCCCATTCGTGAAAACTACCGTGTCGAGCAGCTCGCGCAGCTTTATGTCAAGGAAATTGTCTGCCGCCATGGTACTCCTTTGAGCATCATATCCGATCGCGATGGTCGTTTTATATCTCGCTTTTGGAAATCTCTCCAATCTGCGTTAGGAACTCGCTTGGACATGAGTACGGCATATCATCCTCAGACTGACGGACAGTCTGAGCGAACTATTCAAACTCTTGAGGATATGCTCCGATCTTGTGTTCTTGATTTTGGAGGAAATTGGGATTCACACCTGCCTTTGATCGAGTTCTCTTATAACAACAGCTATCATTCCAGTATCGGTATGGCCCCATTTGAAGCACTTTACGGTCGTAAATGCCGCTCCCCGATTTGTTGGAGCGAAGTGGGAGAAACTCAAATCACAGGACCCGAACTTGTTCAAGAGACAACCAATAAAATCGCCAAGATCCGTGATCATTTGCTGACTGCCAGAAGCCGACAGAAGAGTTACGCAGATCGTAGACGAAAGCCTCTCGAATTTCAAGTTGGTGATCTTGTTCTCCTCAAAGTGTCGCCCTGGAAGGGTGTTGTCCGCTTTGGGAAGAAAGGTAAGCTTGCTCCTCGTTATGTTGGTCCATTCGAGATTCTCGCGCGTGTAGGAAAAGTTGCCTACAGACTTGACCTGCCGCTCGCGCTCAGTAATGTGCATCCAACGTTCCATGTATCCAATCTCAAGAAGTGTTTAGCCGACGAGAACCTTCACATTCCTCTTGATGAAGTTCAAATTGATGAGTCTATGCATTTCATTGAGAAGCCTGTTGAGATTATGGATCGCGAGGTTAAGCAAACCAAGCGCAGTCGTATCCCTATCGTGAAAGTTCGTTGGCAGTCCAAGCGCGGAGCCGAGTTTACATGGGAAAGGGAAGATCAAATGAAGATCAAGTACCCGTACCTTTTCTCTGCGCAACCTACTTCGAGTTAAATTTCGGGACGAAATTTCTTAAAGTAGGGGAGACTGTGACATCTGCCCGATCCGACCCGACCCAGGTACCCGTTTCTCTGACCCGTTCTCTCTGTTTTGATTATTTATTTATTTATTTATTTATTTATATTTTACTTTTAATAGTTATTTTTTTCTTTCCGCCTTCTTTTCTCTCTTGTCGCCATCCCGCCCTTCTGTTTAACCCTTGCGCCTTGAATCCCCTTCTCTTTGCTTGTCCTTTGGTTCTTCCCGCCTAAGGATGTCTGCAGCTCCACGCGCCAGACTCCTTACATGGAAGCCTGCGTGAAGACATCTTGTTCCTGCGATGCGTGAAGAGAACTCTTCTCGCAGCGCGCTAAGAATGTATGTTCTTCCCGCGATACGCTAAGAATGTATGTTCTTCCCGCGAAGCGCTTAGAATTCTAGTTCACGCAGCACGTTAAGAATTTTAGTTCCCGCAATGCGCTAAGGATTTGTGATTCTTCCCGCAGTGCGCTAAGGTTTGTTGTGCCAGCCTTCGCGCTCACGCACTCAGCCTTCCCGCGCTTAACCCTTGTATCTTTTCTTCTGTTTATTCTAGCCGTTTGCTTTTGTAATGTCTTTTCTTCTGAGCTGTTGACCTAACCTATCTAATGTCTGAATAGTTACTTTCGGCGCAGCATGCGTACCAACCCCATTGGTTGGTAGAAAAAGTGACTGACATTATCTTTGGAGATCTGCTTTTCCATGCTTTACCCAGTGACTTTATCTGTCTTCTCCCATGCTTTTTACTGTTTCCCTGACAGCTTTTCCTTTTACTTTTCCTCTTTTCCTGCTGCCATATCTTTTGATATCTTTTGCTTTTGGAATCTTTTTTTTTACTTTGTTATCTTTTGCGTGATCCTGCTGATGATCTTTTCCCCTTTTTCTGGATTTATGTCTCCTAGGGTTTCTCTATAAATACTAATATTAATTTCATAACACATCACACACAAACACATTAATCTCTTATTTCTCTCTTGCTCCTTTGTCCTCCTGCCGCCTCCTCTCTTGCCTCCGTCTTCCTCCTTGTTCTTCCTGCTTTTCCGGTAACATATAATATATATAATAATTTACTTATTAATTATGCTAACTTATATTCAAGACTTAAAACCGATCATTGAAACCATAATCTTTAATTATAGGTTAACTTTGCTTGTTTAAGAGTTGGTTCTTGCTTTATCTATCTTCACACCGATTATCAAGTGAGTTATCTCGTATCTAATCCCTTTTTATCTTTAAATGCTTTGGGATGTTCATGTGTTCATACAAAACTTAGAGTCTTAAACTTGTTTATGAACTTTAGCCGCGCAGTATCCCATGTGTTGAGGATGTAGACTTGGCTGTTTATTTGTATGTGTGGATCATTAACCGTGTCGTCGGTCTATTCCGCAGTTCTCATGGTACCATTAGATGAACACGGGAGAACTATCGTTTATGATTTTCTCTTTTGTTACACTTGCACAGTTAGTCTTGTTTGTGAGCTCAATTGTGAGCACCGGAAGTCTTGTCACTTAGAGTTGGTCCCGATCTGATTACACCCTTGTTGAAACCCAGACATACACATGTTGCGCGCAGATTTATGATTATCTATGTATTGTATTTAAACTTGATTTCTCACCAACACGCAAGTGTTTGACGTTTATTTTAACACATGTTCAGGTTTGCAGTAGCTGTTTTGGGAGCTTAAGGACACGTAGGAAGTTCTTTATTTTGGACCTAGATTAAAATGTATCAAGACAAGTTTTATTGCTGTTTGAATATTATGATTTATAATATATTGATTTATGTTGTTTTAAGTTGTCCTTTTATTTACGTTGCGTATGCGCGAGTGAATGTATTTATTAAATATTGACACCCAATAGTGTCACGAGTAATGAAACAATATGTGGCGCCCCGATGTATAATCCGCCTTTGGTCGGGGTGTTACATTCAGACCAAACGTTGCAAATGCGGGAACGTCCAAATTTGCAAGGGACATTGCGGAAGCAATCGCCCCAAAGAGTGCCAAACAAATGCCTAACATAGGCACATATGACGGTATATCTGATCCAGACGATCATTTGAACAGGTTCATAGCGGGGGCAACCGTCAGCAATTGGACGGAACCCACGTGGTGTTACATGTTCCAAATGACGCTTGTTGGAGCTGCTAGAGCTTGGTTTGATCGTCTACCGGTCAACCACATCTACGACTGGGCAGACTTCCAGCAGAAGTTTAGCCAACACTTCAGCCAGCAACGGAAGTATACCGAGGAGCAATGGACAATCCTCAAATGCATACGAGAAGAAGATGAATCTCTGCCAAACTTCATCACTCGCTTCAACTCAAAGAAGCTAAGTTTGGGCAATATCAGCGAAGATCTTGTTCGCGCGGCCTTCATCCAGGGCGCGCATGACCCAGAGCTCATCCGCACCCTAACGGGTAAAGATGGCATGCCATCCACATGGGATGCCATCATGACAGCAGCAAAACGCTATGCGGAAACGGAGAAGCAACTGGGTAGAGATCTCCCACAGAGCACAAACCTCTACACTCAGAAGGCGAGAGAAGACAACGTCCTCACCGCCCGACTAAATAAAAAGCGGAAGCTAGGCATTTGGCAGTCAAGGGTAAACTTTGACACCTCATCCGGCTTGCAACATCGATTGGGCGGAAAGGATAATGTACAGCCGCACCGAAACTCCAGATGGACGCCACTCACCAAAAGCGTCACTGAGATATTCGCCACTGAAGAGCTCCCGTGGCCAAAGCCTCCAATAATCTGACATCGTCACGATGCTGATCGGAGCAAATACTGTGACTTTCACAAGACAAAAGGCCACAACACTGAAGAATGCATAGACGTAAAAGACATGGTCGAAGCATTTGTCAGAGATGGGACGCTCGCGCACCTCGTGGCGCAATAAAGGCTGAACAGGCGGGTGCGTGTAGAACCCCAGATGGGGAAAACACGAATAAAAATTCCAGCTTCAATGTCGAGTCTACATGCTGCGTAAAGAACGAGATCCCGAACCAGGTGCGTATCGGCTCGATGGCACTCCCATCCCAACAATATGGAAGGGAGCTTATTTACACAGTTTGCATGTAAATCAATTCCAATTTGTAAAGAAAAGGCCAAGAGCCACTTCTAATGGAAATGATTCTCTTTAAAACATCGAAGCTGATGATTTTACATTTAATACTTTTCTGAACACTGGTGAAGGCATTCACATTACGTGAAGTCGTTGCGTGGGAAGGCGGTCCTACCCGCACAAACCCAATAACAGGAAAAAACCTTCACGCAGGTCAGTTGAAGGGGAAAAGTTCAACACCCAAAAATGAAAGTGCCGGTCTATCCGCACGAATCATAATGAGGAAACTGAACAATAACCTATCAACAACCGCACGTCGGACGGTTAAACTATGCAACACTGGTGACGGCATTCACATTATGTGAAGTCGTTGCGTGGGAAGGCGGTCCTACCCGCACAAACCCAATAACGTGACAAACCTTCACGCAGGTCAGTTGAAGGGGAAGAGTTCAATTATCCCATTAAATGAAAGTGCCGGTCTATCCACATGAATCATGAAAGGAAATTGAACACTAACCTATTGACAACCGCGCGTCGAATGGTTCAAAACAAAATTCTTAAAAGGATGAGGAAAACCTACACGCAGGTCAGATAAGGGTAAAGTTTTGCCATCCTACTAAGTGCAAGTGACGGTTCTACCCGCACAATCACGAAAGAGGAAGCAAAACTTCACACCTATTATCAACCACGTTCAAAGGTTAACTTATCCTCAAAAGATGAGGAAAACCTACACGCAGGTAAGATAAGGGTAAAATTTTGCCATCCTACCAAGTGCAAGTGACGGTTCTACCCGCACAATCACGAAAGAGGAAGCAAAACTTCGCACCTATTATCAACCACGTTCAAAGGTTAACTTATCCTCAAAAGATGAGGAAAACCTACACGCAGGTAAGATAAGGGTAAAATTTTGCCATCCTACCAAGTGCAAGTGACGGTTCTACCCGCACAATCACGAAAGAGGAAGCAAAACTTCGCACCTATTATCAACCACGTTCAAAGGTTAACTTATCCTCAAAAGATGAGGAAAACCTACACGCAGGTCAGATGAAGGTTAAAGTTTAGCCATCCTACTAAGTGCAAGTGACGGTTCTACCCGCACAATCACGAAAGAGGAAGTAAAACTTTAACCCATTAACCACGTTCAACAGGTTAACTTATTCTAAACATTTGGAAAATTGCTAATTTAAACTAAGTATGCAAGTCATAAGTTTATAAAGCAAGAAACCCAAAGAAGGAAATAACAATCTTATACGCAAAAAGATTAATATTTCACAAACGAATTATTACAAGAATGGCCGGATAACTACCCGCCTACGAAAAGAAAATAAATACATCTGTACAAGACTATCCTAGCAATGGGAAGGGATCTTCAGGATCAAGCTTCAGGGCCGCTTCCACTTGGACCCGCTCCATCAGAAGAACGGGGTGGTTCGAGGAAGGCTTTAAGGATAGCTAACCCATCATCAGCAGCAGCTACTTGGTTCACCTTCTCCACCACTGGATGCGGGAAGGCGGCGTATTGATTTACTGCTTGGTCATATATGGCTTCAGTATCAACATTGTACAAAGGGAAGTTGGAAGGCGGGAAGCCTTTCTCAACGAACCCTAGACCAAGCAGGAAGCCGGCCCGTTCCCCATCCTCGTGAGAAGCGTTGAGGGCTTCGCTCATAGCATCGTCGTAGGATGTCTCTGAGAGGACCCGATGCACAACCTACAAAAGAAAATATAAAAGTGTCAAACACCTTTTCTATGTACAAAGGAAAGCGTGAAGACGTAAAGCTAAACATACCTGAGGCAACGCTTCTCGAAGAAGCCATTCCTTGGCAACCAGAGCTTCTTGGAGGGCGGCTTGAGCTTGGGTGCGGGCGCGTTCGGCTTCGCTTTTGTTAAGGTTGGCAAGTAGCACTTCCTTTGCAGCAGCCTCTTCAACGCCCTTAAGCTTCCGCTCGGTGTGATCAAGCACGCCCCTCTGGTCCAGGATCTCTTGGAGCTTCTTGGCATCTTCCATCGCCAAGGCATCATAAGCACGTTGGAGAGCCTCCAATTTGGCCTTGAGCTCCTCGTTCTCCACGCGTAAAGGCTCAGCAACGGCTTCAGCCTTGGTGGCCCTCTCTGTTGCGCTCCTCGCAGTCTCCTTAGCCAGCCGAAGCTGTTCGTTAACAGCTTGGGCAGCCTTGGAGCGGGCCTCGAGTCGCGCTTGAACCTCAACCTCGAGGGCCTTGAAGGCCTTCTCCTTCTCCGCAGCAGATGCGGCCAACTTTTGGTTCTCCTCCCGAAGAGCCCGCGCTTGAGATACTTCCTTGGCGCGAGCTGCTTTTAACTTGTCGTTTTCACGACAAAGCAGCTCGACGCGCGGCTGCATCCGGGCCTGGAGAACCCGAAGCTCATTGGTTAGCCTACCTCCTGGTAGCTAGCCATGGCTTCCCCCAGCGCACCATGGGGAGCAGCGTGGCGAGCCCATTCCACACACTCCACAGGGGTACGAAGGGTTGTTCCTCGGCGTATGTTCCATCGCGGAACATACACTTCATTGGAATCCGACACTGCAAAAAACAAAAAAGCAGTTAGGAAAAGATGATAAAAAAAAAATAAAAAAAATAATATATAAGTGAAAAAGGGCCAAAGGAACCCTACGCACCTGTAGGGTCTATAACAGGCCGATAGCCGCCGAACCCATCACCTAAACCTAAAGGAAATCCATCCAAAAGGTCAGGCAGATGGGAAGGTGGCAAAGATTGGCGAGTACTCCCATGCGTACCTGATGGGCCGGCCGTCGGTGCCGGTGGCGGGGGCATGGTGGCAGCCGCCGCAGTCGCTGCCGCAGAATCCGCAGCAATAGTAACCGCCGGCTCGGTGAAGGATGCTGTAAAAATTGCACTCACGGCCGGCGGGTGACGTCAACTCGGCTGAAACAGTCGGCTCAGAGTGAGCAACTGAACCAGCGGGAGCAGGCGCAGGCGCCTGGGTCGACGCCTCAGGTAGGTTGACCAAGCCTACCGTCATCGGCGGAGAGGTACTCCTCTGCGCTCCACCCTGGAATGCGTCAACATCCACGCCTGCACAAGAAGATAAGTGTTAACAATAAATTTATGAAGTATGATAAATCTACAAAAACAAGGATGTTTGTACTTACGGGTTTTCTTGAGCCTGAACGTACGGACGGGCGGGGACGAGCCCGATGGAGCCGGTCTCTTGATGCCGGTCACCGTCGTCGTCAATGGTTCTCCGGAGGTAACAGTCGTAGCCTCCGGAACAGTGGTCTTCTCACCACCGGGGTTCCCCGCCACCTCTTCACTATCTGACTCGGTGTCAGATAGGAGCACCGGATCAGCTGTGGAGGCCACCTTCTCCTTCCCTTTCCCGCCGGCAGCCTTCCTCTTCCGCACCAGCGGAGGACCATCTGCGGATTCCTCAGAAGAAGACAGGATGTCAGGAATTCCAGCAGCGGGTACAGCATTGAGGGGTTGAGGATAGAGTATCGCCTTACCTGGCCGCCGTTGGCTCAGGATCTCGTGGCCCAGCGGATAGACCTCCACAAACCGATCCGCCGTTTGCTCCAGGATGGGCAACTCGTTCTCGTCTAGAGCACGAGTGCCCACCCGCACGGGACCGTCAGCTTCCCGCGGGTACAGGAGCGACTCCAAATCGTTCCCCTCTGAAAGAAAAGAAACGGTTAGAAGACAAACTCATATCAGCAAGAAAGACAAGACATACCATAAGGAATAGAATTCAAACCATATTCGAGAAGGATGGGAAACCGGGACGCATCCTTCCATACCCGGCTCATCCCCAGCATCACCATCCCGGACTCCGCAAACCGGTAAAACGGAGATTGGACTCGGGATATCTTCGCGAACCATTCCGCCTCCTGGTAGCTGGAAGCGTGAAGGCTCGGAAGCGCTTGTCCCTTCTTAAACTTCATGGCAATGGGGATGGCGCGGGCAGAAACGTAGAAGAACTCCCGCTTCCACGATCGGAGACTGCGCTCGGTCACGCAGATCTTCAAACCCTTAATACGGGTTGTCAGGGTGTACCACCCTTGGATGCACCTCCAAGTATAGAAGGTCATCAGGCGGTCCACATAGGGCTCAATACCCAGAATCCGGCACACCCACTCGAAGTGCCGGATCTTGGCAATCGCCATCGGATGCAACTCGGTTAGGTGCACACCGTGCCTCTCCAAGACACGGTACATAAACTTTGTCAATAGGAACCTAAGGTTCCCATAAACAAAGAATGCAGCATATACCCCGATCTTGCCACTGGGGGCATCGTACACAGTCTGGTGGGGTCCAGGAAACTTAGGCTCAAGAGACTCAAGCATGAATTTCCTGACGACATACTGGTACTGATCGACAGGTAGAGCACACTGGCACTCGCCAGCAGTACTCCTATCGTCGGCTACAGCTTCAGCATCATGGGAAGACATATTGCAGAGAAAGAAGAAAACGATTTCGGGAAAATGCTTGCCTGAAAAGGGGAGTATTTGCCGGAAATCGCTAAGAAGAAGAAGAGAAGGGTGAAAGTGTGGATTACAAAGAACCCTCTCCCCCTTTATATAGTAATCGCAATTAATGCGGTGAATTTAATGCGGAGGAGAGAGAAATCGAAGGTGCAATGAAACTGTGACACGTGGCAAAAAGCAAGCTGGAAACAGCTGTTGAAAGGACGTGTGCCAGTAATTTCGCGGCCACGCGCCCGAAAAATCGCGCCCACGCGCCTGAAAAAGCGTCTGGAATGACCAAATAATGTCACGTCACCATAACTTCCTGCACGTCCTGACACAGTCAGAAGAAACCGTCGCACGACATTTCAGAGGTTTGGACTGTTCCTATCTTTCCACCAACCTTTAAATTTCAAAAATTCAAAATTTAAAAATATTAAAAAGTAAGCGGGAAAATACCCCTTACCTTGGCAAACAAGTAACCGTAAGACGGATGCGGGTACAGTGTAAAGGCAAAACCCTTCACGCACCTAGCACCCGCAGGGAATTGAAGCCAAGCAAAACCTTGGCAAACAAGTAACCGTAAGACGGATGCGGGTACAGTGTAAAGGCAAAACCCTTCACGCACCGAGCACCCGCATGGAATTGAAGCCAAGCAAAACCTTGGCAAACAAGTAACCGTAAGACGGATGCGGGTACAGTGTAAAGGCAAAACCCTTCACATACCTAGCACCCGCAGGGAATTGAAGCCAAATATTCCTTGGCAAACAAGTAACCGTAAGACGGATGCGGGTACAGTGTAAAGGAAAAACCCTTCACGCACCTAGCACCCGCAGGGAATTGAAGCCAAGCAAAACCTTGGCAAACAAGTAACCGTAAGACGGATGCGGGTACAGTGTAAAGGCAAAACCCTTCACATACCTAGCACCCGCAGGGAATTGAAGCCAAATATTCCTCGGCAACAAACTATAAGACGGATGCGGGTACAGTGTAAAGGCAAAACCCTTCACATACCTAGCACCCGCAGGGAATTGACGCCAGGAATACCTTGGAAGTAAAGTAACCGTAAGACGAGCGCTGGTACAGTGTTAAGGCAAAACCCTTCACATACCTAGCGCTCTGCTGGGAATTGAAACCAAGAAGGATCTTCTGGGCAATGCTTGCGGAAACGGAAATAACATCCCCGCATAGCGGGAACGTCGAGAACTACGTTGTTTGAAGCTCCAGGATGGAATTGGTGGTTTTAACATAATTGATCACTATGTTCAAAACTACCAAAACCTCATGGAGAGTCCACACAAGTGGGACTCAACGCTCCTGACTCGCGAGGAGGTTACAGACCTACCCGCATCATACCCAAAGACCAAGCAGGAAACTCGGGAATTTCTGCAAGTGACAAGGACTTCCGCGGGAGGAATCCCCATGGAAAACCTTAAAAAACCCTTTTCAAAACCCTTTGCTTAAGTCCAAGAGTTCACCTCACTTTATTAAACACGCATGAGAAGAACATTGGACTGGGGGGACTTGAAGAGGTAGGTCCCAGCAGAGCCCAGTTGGACCCGCAAGACTCACCTTAAACAGGGACGTCTGCGCAGAAACCAACTGGATCCGCAGGACCAACCATGCTCAGAGACGTGACGTCCTTACGCGCAGTACGCAAGCTGTTCCCGCAGGAAATGCCTCCCAATGGTGAAGGACTCTGCCTGTTCCCGCAGCTGCGGATACAAGCCATCAGGGAAGGCCACCCGCGCAGCAAGGCTACACGCACAAGGCACTTAGCTCTCACTCAGTGTCACCTGAAGGAATGAGCGAAGCCGGGAACAATCCCGCACAAGGGCGGGAGGGGGAATACTCCCGCCCAAATAAGCCAGTCCGTATGATACGGGAAGATCTTCTGTACTGTACCTGACGAGGTATGGGAAAAAGATCTGACTAAAGATACGACAGCTTATGGACAACAGTATGGCGAGCAGCATGCTCCTACACTGTATGTCACTATTAGCCGCTGCCTACTCACCAACTCTTGTCATACCACGTGCATAGCCGGCAGTTGGTGGAAAAGGAATAGTATACAGCAGGTCTGGTCGCTATCAGCCGCTACCTACCCACCAACTACCAGCAGGGGCACGTGCGTAGGCTACTGTTGGTGGAACAGGAACACTGTTGCAGCCGGCCATACCTCCTTGGAAACCTACCTTCGGCTATAAATACCACAAATGGTATGACCATCTCATCTTATCATATCTTATTACATTATCATCATATTATACCTGATATCTGCTCTAGCAATCTCTTAATATACTTTTATATTTAAAGAGCAATCTAGTCTGATTCTCACGCCGGAGGGTGGTCACAAGGAGGAACCCCCCCCTTCTTAGTGACGAGCTCACGGTGTCTGTTTTGCAGGTTATCAGAAGAACCATCTTCTCAGGGTCCAACCCCTCGTGGGAAACAGCTATCCAACCCCCAGGTTACCAGTAATCTGCCCGGGGTCCGGTTAGTGTTTCTTCATAATTTAAAGCCAAATGAGAAACATGTACCTTCTAGTATGACCACATTTCTAGAAACAGCTTAACAAACGTCATCTAAAACCATGTTTGCATAGATCATGTTCCAATAATAATACCACCAACCCAACTATTTAAATCTAATCATTCATTTGGCCATCTCCATATTTAGTCTAATATCATAAACAAATTATCTGATATTGTTTAGACAAGAACTTGTATAATTCATTAACTAATCAGATAAACTAAATCCAATTACAAAACCACTCTAGTTTGCAAAACAATATCATATAGGAGTATCTAGGAAAAAATTCATTCAAGAAAAATTTCCCCGCCAAAATACTCGAGTGGCTAATGTAACACAATGATTTTAATCGAGTTAATAGATGTAAGCGAGTCAGGGATGTAAGCGAATGAGGTGAACACTGTGATGATACCAAAGAGTTGTAATCGAGTTTAGAGTGTATGAACAATGTAATCGACTGGCCCAAGAGTAATCGACTGGCCCAATAGTAATTGACTGACCCAAGTGTAATCGTCTGTCCAATGTAATCGATTGGCCCAAGAGTGATCGAACAAGAGTGTATGCAATTGAATTTGTGTGCGAGTGATGTTTGAGAAGCCCAATCGAGTGATGATTGTAATAGCCCAATGAATATTGTAATCGACTGATGTGATGATTGTAAGCTAATGAAGTATTGTATGCGACTGAGAGATGTAATCGAATTGAGTGATGTATGCGAATGATGAGTTGCAAGGAGTGAATGAGTAAGCGAGTTAGCAGAGTAATCGATGAAGGATTGTGAGCGAATTGGTATGTAAATGAATTTGGGAATGTATTCGAGTAGGATGAGCGCTGGGTTGTATGTGAGTTAGGATGTATTCAAGTGGGCAATTGTAAGCAAGTAGGCAAGATTGTATGTGATAGATGTATTGTATGTGAGTTAACTAGATGTATACGAGCAAGCCAATTGTATGTGAGTCTTGAATGTGATCGACTAGGAATGTATGCGACTTGTGAATGTAAGCGAGTTGTAAATGTATTCGAGTCAGGGACTTGTAAGCGAGTGGGGTGAATGTATGAATGGATAAATTGTATTCCGGTCCCACCTACAACTACAATTGTATTTACCAACCAACTTTCCAACACCTTTCTCAAACATAACCATTTGCATGTTTAATACAACTTTTCAAATATTCTTTCACATGCACCAACATAAACACAATCTTTTGTGATTCACACACCACAAACACAAACTTTTAACACACTTTTACCATCATCTTGAACAAGAACAACTTTATTTTCTTAAAACTTGAAGAACACAAGAACACGAAAACTACTTATTTTCTTATAAATTCCATCTTTTCACACACAAGACCAAAATCCAAGGTTGTGACCCAAGATCTACAACTAGTAGAGCTCGAAAGCTCTAATACCAATTGTAGGTCCCGTGACTGGATCAAACAACAAAACAAACTAAATACTAGTTGTTCTTGGATCAACCTCACAACTAGTTGGTGGAAACAACTAGTTGGACCGAGATCTCGGATCTTGTATGTGTGTAGAGGAGGCTGAGAATGAGAGGTAAGGGTGAGGGAGTTGAGAGATTTTTTTTTACTTGGATGTAATATTTGCAAGTGTTTATTCACAAGGTTGGTTGTGGATAAATGGGTTAAGTGACCCTTTATATAGGGTCTCCATTTATCCAACAATTACATTTTGTCCTTATAAAATAAACGTACTGAGGTACGTATTACACCGACTTTTAGCGAATATAAAGACATACACAATCCTAAAACTAATATAGAATATTCCCTACAGAAGGGAAAGCCAAGGAAATTAACAAGGGGAATATGTTTTAACAAACTATAATAACAAGCTTTAATTAACAAGAATTAGTTAGAAACAAATATTAGCATTAGTTTCACCTTGAGAAGTCAAACAATCAAGAGTTTGAAAGATGAATACTTAAAACTTAGATTGGGAGAGTTTTAAGGTAAACGAGCAACAAAAATGGATGCATTGGTCTTATTTATATAGGGAAAGAGCGAGGGTTTAACCATACTGTTACTTTCAACAGATTTCATGCATTTTCATTGGTTTAAAAGGTCAAACAAGGTGCAAATACAAACAAAACGAGTTGGTGGGATCTGTAGGTGGTTGGTGGCGCTGTGCGACCACCATGGCCCTGATGTTCGTGCGGCGCGGCGCCCATGGGGAGCGGGTTTGGTCTTCAGCTTTTGTTGTTTGGCGATTTGGGTCCCCGAAGTTCGTTTTAAGTCGTTTTTGATAATAAAAGGGCGTTTTAAGGTACCGAAAAGGATGTTTCGCGATCCAACAAGTGTGAAACAAATTTGTAACATAAAAACCACTATTTTCATTTATATCAAAGAATCCAAAAGATAAAACGGGTCGGGTTAACCGTACAACAACAAATACAAACTAAACCGAAAATTATGAAGAATGTTACAGTCTTCCATACTTTAGGAAATTTCGTCTCGAAATTAAAATAAACTTAAGAAAAAGAGACAATTACTAACGGAGGTTGTTTTTACTAAGGAAATAGTAAAAAAAAATAAGTAAGAAGAACAACGTCAAATCCTTGCATGACTCGAAAAACGCCACAAACGAGAAACATAATAAAGGTACTTATATGTAGGATGTACCATCGGCGTATAACATCTATATATATTATTTATACCGTTATTTTGCTATCATTCTCGGGTCCGAGTTATCGCATACAACCGCACTTACTATGGCTTTCATACGAGGATTTCGATAATTAAGTGGGCACCCATAATTATTTAGCTCGTCGTACGGTCAACATGGTTCGTTTCATTGTGTGATTTGAAAGACATTTTTATTTTGAAACCTTAAATACTATGAACGTAAATAAAATCTGTTGAATATTACCAATATTAACAAACCAAAACTAGCGGTTGTAAATTTTGCGGTTGACTTTTAAATAAGTAGGAAAAAGAAAAATTCAGGAGTTAAATAATTGAAACAACTAAAAAATTTAAATGAGTCACATGATATGACCCAGGGTTAAAATAACAATTCCGTTAAATAAGTATAGATGGTTGAATAGATAGGGTTATAGGGTAAACAACATGAAACGAGACTTGAAGTCGAAAGTCATTAAGGTAAAAGAATAAAAAAAATCAATGGCTGTAAGTCGAGACACTCATTTAATATAAAATTGGTAAGTGAAATATGATAATGAGAACTCTGATAAGTGGAAAGGAGAAATCCAATAACTGAAAATGAGAAATCCGATAAGTGAATACATGAGGTTGGGATAAACAACGATACCATTAACGATAACATCGTACGATGAGTTTCATACGTGATTGAGTAATGATTGCAGAACAGTTTTACCACGACACCACTTCTACAAACTCGTCATTGCCAACTGGGAAGCCATGAATAAAAAAACGTCACTATCTGCTTCGTTACCATTACACATGGTCTAATAAACAAGAAGTTTGATGCCGCAAGGTCTATAATGGGGCCAAGTGGCGGACCGCTATTGACCACATCATTTTTTTTTAGTTTTTGTATATGTTGGCCACATCAAGTTTAAATATATATATTTTTTGATTTGTATGTTTTATTTTGTCACCGTAACGAATGTAATTGAAATCGTTTGTATTTGCTTCAAGCCACATGCGCAATGCTTGTGACCAACAAATTAAACTCGGGTTTTACCGACCAACTGGCACAACACCTTGGACTGAGAATGCTTGGGTCTTACCCTTATAAATGTAACCAATACTGACCTGCCACTGCAACGCTCAGGCTTTTACCAATGCCTAACTTTTACCAACCTAATAAACATTGTTTTAAATATGCTGAAAAGTTCATAATATGTTATACGAGTGCTGCTATCTTTTAGGTTTTGTATTTTAAATATGTTAATTTGACGAATTTATTTTTACACATGTTTAGTTCCAGTACCAACAAACATAGGAAAAACGAGTCGAATTCATGTTGACTCGTCGATACGATGCTCCGGCTTAGCGACTGAATTCTCTGCGCAACGCGTGGGGGAAATTCAGTATTGTTGTCGTTACGCCATTTTTAGTATCTTAATTTTATTTATTATAATTTATATGTGTGTCGTTACCATTTCCTGTGTTGACATATTAACTTTTTCAGGGTCGTCTCCGAGATTTTAAATACCTTGGTCGAACCAAAATAAAAAGGCTCGTGGGCCTTAACAAAATTACTTTATTTGCTAATGTATATAGATAAAACTTTTATCGACCGATTTATTATAAGCATAAATCATTTTGAGCATGTAATTCTCTCATAAACCATTGCAAATAACCTTTTTTTAACACCAAAAAACATATATATGTAATATGTATAAAAATGTTTGTGCCACCGAAACTTATGTGCTCCGGCCGAAGGTGCAGCTCGCACACCCTCCAAGCCTCCCATGAACTTTTTAACTTATTGTCAATATCTTAATGAACGTAATTAATACTAATCGAACCCATACTAGTGCACTACCGTAACGAGACGGGTACTTAAACAGATCCAAACTTACCCATGCAAAACTCCGAGCAAAACACGTGTTTCTTATATAAGAAAAAGTTAAGATATATATATATATATATATATATATATATATATATATATATATATATATATATATATATATAGTATGTTTGACATCTTGCATTACCTTGAAAATATAAATTCCACACCAATAAAGAGTGTGTTTACCGTATATCTTCAATTGGAAGGCGGTTGAAGAAAGAATTCATATCCTTAATGCATTTTTTGAGAGAAAGATTCATGTTAATTATCAGATGTGGTGATCACTATGTGAATTGCATGAAGAAAACGCAAATACTCACTGAAATCCTGTGATATAGTAAACTCGTTTGGGCTATATTAGGTCATTGGGTTAAAGTCCTGCCCATTTTTGCATTTTCGATTAAGAGATCATAAATTACCATAATTATATCTGGAAATGAAAGAAAGTAGAAGGCAATCAATGCTCTTTTAACTATCGCGTGTTAGTGCATTTAGAAAACTTGAAACAACACAATTTTCAATTATAAGAAAACCATCTCGATTTAATAAATTGTTTAAGATACACAAACTTTGGGTAAGAGTAGGTCTACCAACATATCGACTGATTGAAAAAGTTGGTGTAACTTATCTTCGATCTTAGCTAGATTCCTAGTGTGTTCATATATCACCCCCCCCCCCCCTCCCCCCTTTGAGCTTGTTGCCTGCCATTGTGTTGATATATAGATAATTCTACCATTGCCGTAAAAGTATTATTTGGACCTTTTTTTCCTTAGAAAGATATAATAAAAGTATAAATAAATCTTAATTAACAATGTATTATCTACTTCTAACAAAAATAAATGTATCTATTTTTTTTCTAAAATATTAATCATCTTACCTGTATAATAAATAGGGTAAAGTCAAAATACAAAGGACAACAAAAATGAGAAAGGTGAGAATGAATCTAGTCCATTGATCCTAAATTTGAATGGATGAGATTAATTTAATAAATAAAAATTGATGAAAATGGCATGAAGGTAATAAACCACCTTTATTGACTTTCTCTCTCCACATGCAAGGCACATGTCAATTCCCCCATCATTTTAAAATGTCCATAACTTTTTCATACGACATTATTTTTTTAAAAAAAATTCACCATAATAATAAGCGTTTTTTTATCTTTAATATGAGTATCATATTGTTATATAAAAATAAAAAAAAATTAATGGGTTTTTTTAATTGTGTTTTTTTGTTGTTCATTGTGTAATATGTTGTTTTCATTGTGTTATATTAACCAGACGATGTTTCCATTGTGTTATATTTACCAGACGTTGTTTCCATTGTGTTATATTTACCAGACGTTGTTTCCATTGTGTTATATTTACCAGACTCTGTTTCCATTGTGTTATATTTACCGGACGTTGTTTCCATTGTGTTATATTTACCGGACGTTGTTTCCATTGTGTTATATTTACTAGACGTTGTTTCCATTGTGTTATATTTACCAGACTCTGTTTCCATTGTGTTATATTTACCAGACCCTGTTTCCATTGTGTCATATTCACATGACTCATCTTATACACAATAACACAATAGTCTAACTGCACAATGACACAATAATGTTGTTTCAGACTCTGTCTCCATTGTGTTATATTTACCACACCATGTCTCCATTGTATTATATTTACCAGACTCTGTTTTCATTGTGTTATATTTACCTGACTGTGTATCTATTGTGTTATATTTACCAGACTCGGTTTCCATTGTGTCATATTCACATGACACAATAACACAATGACGTAAATTATTTTTTATTCTTATATAACAAAATTATACTCATATTAAAGGTAAAAAAGCGCTTGTTATTATGGTGATTTTTTTTTTTTAAAAATATCATATGAAAAAGTTATAAACGTTATAAATGATGAGAGTATTAACATGTGTCTTGCATGTAGAGAGAGAAAATGTGTACAATTACCTCTATACTCTTTTTTCTTTGTTCTATACTTGACACATGTCAATTAATTATGGATTCTCATCATTCTCATTTTTATTTCCCTTTGTAGAATAACTTGACCTATAATAAATATACCCAATAAATTTATCAAGAAAACCTTATATTTAGCTGGTCACGTGTCTCAAAATTTTATTTTTATTTTATAACAAATAAACAAGTTTTTGTTTGATTTACTTTTGTTAAATAAATAACACATTGTTAAGGCTACTTCCATTTGTGGTATAGGATTGCAATCTCAACAATTAAGAAAAAAATAAAAAGAAAAAATGGCATGAAAGGGGCAAACTGATCGGTCCACCAATTGGGATTGCAATCCCATCTTTTTCTCAATAATGGCCACGTGTCAGCATATGAATGGATGTGCTTTTATTTTATTTTTCTTTTTAATTCATAACAATTATTTATATATATATATATATATTGGTTTTTGTTTTATAACTTATTATATTTGACTTTTTAAAAAAATCTAAAAACATAGTCTTACTTAGTTTTTTTTGTGAGCATTCCGGTATAAATTTCGTTAAAAATGTGAGTTTTTTTAAAAAATCGTATTTTTATATAAAATTTTAGTTTTAACAATTATTGAATTATCTTATTTGAACCACTAGTTTTCTATTGGTTAGTCAGATTTTTTGGATAAGATTTTATAAAATGTGTTTGATTAATATATATATTTAAAGTTTTTTATATTTAAAAAAATATAATTACTTTATTATATTTATATAGTTAATCAAAACTAATTATAAATTGAATTTATTTAATAAAAAAAAAGGATGAGATTGGGTTGTTAATGGGAGTAAAAGATTGGAGTGGGTTAAATTTTGTAGATTGAAGAGAAAGAAATTAATTTTATAATGTAAAATTGAGATTGTAAGATTGTTAATGGGGATAGTCCTAAGGTTTAGATGAGTTGATCATTGTCTTTCCAAGATTTGGTTTCAATCTAACGGTCAGAATCTCTTGGATCACGATCCTGTCAGATAAGGGCAGCAAATCAGAAACAAGTACTCAAACATTCCTAGGGTTTTTTTTCAGAGATTGAAGCCTTGTTCCTTAAGCCCTTCTATATATAATAATAAGTTTGGTAGGGTTACTTACTACATCACTGCCGCCTTCACTGAATAAATATATAATTTATACTAACACATACATGATTCAGTAGCCGCTAGCTACCTCATCTTTCACGTCTCGTTATATACATCTACTAGTTTTTATCACCCGTATTACGGGGGCTGTTTTACATTACTCGTTTTTAATATTTATATACTTTTTTGGAGTTTAATATTATTTATTGCAAGAAAAATTATAATACACTTAGAGTTTTATAAAAGGGTTTCACAAATAACTAAGATGTTATAACCCGGTTTAAAACTTATCTGGGTTTGGTGAAACCCAAGACCTGCTTATTTTTTTTACTATAAAATTGGTTATTAATTATAAATAAAATCTTTTTATAAAAATTCATATAATAATTTTTAGTATATCCTATTTTGTAGGATTTTCACATCAATAATTTTGTGAAAATAATTTTTAATTTAATGAGATGTTATAACTTGTTTAAGGTTTATATAAGTTTGGTAAGACCCATACCCGTGAATTCAGGTCAAATGCATGAGAAGGCTCCATTTAAAAATCAAGCAAATCTGGTGACTCCAAAAAAGGGGAAGCGACCACATTGCGACACATAGGATTTTTATGTTTTCGTTTATTTATATTATAGATATATCTGTACTACCAAATTTTCATTCCTCCTATTAATCTGTATAGTTTATGCTAGATCTAATTAAAGTACCCACAACGGGGCTCTCTTTTGGCTCATCCGTGGCCTAGGTGACGCCTCGTTGGAAGAAGGGGGGGGGGGGGGCAGACGTCTGGCCAGGACGAACTTCGTCCAGCAGCTGGTGTGCGGAGAAGAAGGAGAGAGAATGGAAGAGCGAGAAATGGAGTAAAGGAGGAGAGAGGTGGGTGGATGGTGGTGACATGGCGGTCTGGCCTTCGTCTCACGTTGTGGATGCTCTTACTTCATGTTTCAAACTTCTTGCGTATTTCATCATAGTAAAGAGGTGAGCGATGAATTTGTTAGATTCAGACACTTAAAAGTTTCTAGTGTTTATAATTTGTACACGATCTAAATAACCAAACAAAAATAAAGGGATATTGTTAAGAGGGTGTTTGAGACATGTGTGTTCTGCAACATCCGCTAACTAGATTTCTACATCAAAAAATCTATAAATGTTATTGATGTTTTGAATTACTTGTTTTTTTAATCTAATGATTTTTGTTTAGAGCATAATGAGGATGAAGACAACAAATAGCGAAGTGAAATCATGGCCATGGTTCTTTCTGGTTTGGTTTGTAAGCATTTTTTTTCTCTTTGCTGGTGTTAAATAATATTTCCAAACAGCTTTTATATTTATTATAAGTGAGAAAAGTCGATTAAAATTAAAATAATAACATACGATATAAATACATTATGTAATAGAAAATGGTAGAATGGTCTATTTGTTAAAATGGGCATATACAAAAGTTAAATATTTTGAAAAATAATGATAAAAAAGTCATTTATTAAATTATGGTAAATTAGTCATTTATTAAATTATTATTAATTAATATGGGTATATAAAATACTTTAATGTGTTTATAAGGGCATATATGATATTTTAGTTACTTTGTAAAAGTGTGTGTGTGTGTGTGTGTATGATATTTTAAGTTTTGCTTGGATATATATGATATTTGTAATGTTTATAAGGGTATATATAAAATTAATCCTTAAAGTAAATATCTTAATTGAATTAATATGCCCACATATGTTTCCTCATATCACACCCACCATTTGAAATTAGAGTATAATCTAGTCGAATATCTTCTCTTTTGAAATTAGAGTTTAATCTAGTGGAACATCTTCGCTTGGTTATTAAAAAGATTTGAGGTAATGTGTTTGATCAGATGCAACAGTGCGTGTAAGTAGTCATCATTTTTTATATCTAACCACTAAGTAAATGATGGTGATATTTAATGAAAATGGATTGTATACTAATATGATCAATACTTGCACGAACTCTTGCAACTGATTAAACATGTCGCCTCTAATCTTTTTAGCAAAGCTCAATGTGTTCTAGAGTTAAGATGTGCCAATGAAAACCTAGGTTCAGCTAATTGGGTGTGAAAATATTAAAGAAGTGTGTTTCTATGTTTGGTTTATATAAACTTGCTTAAAGACGAGTTGGCATGCCAAAAGTACGTTTTTAAGAAACTTGTTGCAAAATCATAGTTGTTTTCTTAATTGTTTAAAACTTACCAATTATTCTTGTATGATAAAAAATATGCATACGGTAAGTACATATAGTAATATGTTAGTAAAACATTCCAATCTCACATTTGCGATCTTTATGCGATTCTACCTAATAAATCTAACTTTAAAGTAAATATGTTAATCTAATATCCCCACATAAATGTTTCCTTTTCATCCCCACCTTTTG
>NW_027498759.1:0-117021 GCF_021521415.1 Bidens hawaiensis | reverse complement strand
TTATGGTGGATTATAACTAAGGGAGTTTGATTCATATTATAAAGTCATGTTCACTGCACCACCCCTTTTATTGATTATGCCCAAATTACTTATTTACTCTTCTCACAAACCTGAAGTATATTGACTCTTGGTTTATATTTTGTTCCAAGTTGCGTGCAATAGATCCCCTTTGTCGATGACAAATTTGGATGTAGCATGATAAAAACATGATAATAAACATTAGCGAGTTGGGTAGAAACCAATTGATCAGATTAATTTAACTAGGTTATTTTGACATTAAAACCTTATTTACAAGATAAAAAACATAAGTGCTTGGTTAGAAGGTCAAAGTGACTAATTTCATATGGACTGGTTGGAACCGAAACACTCCTTGTTCAGTATTTTGATTAGCAATATGGGTGTCACATATGAATACAAAAGCCTTATTATTTTAAAATCGAGCTGAAATGATTTTAGCCAATCTTTCTTTCCATTTTTTTTCTCTCTCTTTCGATCTATTTGACTGATTATGAATGTAAAAATCAAACTGAATAATTGAGACAAGTGTTGGGTATGGTTAGTTTGGTTTTTTTTCTGTTGTGAATTGCAGGTAATAGTAGACGCAATAATTGGGATCAGATGGCCTCATCAATGATTAGGGAAACTAGCAATTAGTCCAAATAAAAAAAATTGTATATGATTTGTTGTTATACAACGTATGGTTTGTTAATGTTTCAGTAAAACCATAGAAATTTATTTGCATATATAAAACTTGCAACTTATTTGTAATTTTAGTGATTTATGAACTTTTCATTTTCATTTTTATATGTAATACGTAAGTTTAATGATATAACGTATATAAAAAGATTTATCAATTGTACCGTTTTTATTGTCCAACCCGTGTAATACAAGGGGTCCTAACCTGATAAAGTAATAAAAAATAGCAATAATAAGAGTGACGGGAGCCTAGCTCATGTATTACAAAATGGACTTTGGGTTTTTCTTTTTCTAGATGATTTAAATTTACTTGAAAGTAACTAAATCTAGAAAGTTGCCTATTTTCCAAGTAGCTAGAAGTGCAGTCTAATTCTGCAAGCTCCTTTGGTAGTTTGGTTGAATTTAGAACAACGACCCGGATCCGAATCCCGATGCATACCCGTTTACGATGGACGCAGATAAAGTGAGAAAAGTAAATAAGTTTTGAAAATGATTAGGAAAAAAGAAATATGAATTTGGTTCATTTGAGAATTAAAATCATTTTTATTTTCAAATTTATCTTTATTTTAAGTAAAATTAATTTTAATAATTCATATTAGCAATTTGACTAATGACATGCTAATTTCACTTTCGTTACCAAGTGCAATTACTTTTATGATCGGTGAACCCTTTAAGCTTTGGTTTATTTTAGTTCATATAGAGAAGCTATTGGGTCGAGTTATTATTAAGTAAATTAAGTTTGTATTTATGTTTTTTTGGTGGCTAAGCTAAAAATCTAATCCTATATATATATATATATGGGATGAGATATTTAGAGAACTTAATGAGTTGTAAGAACTTTAATAACTCAATTTTGGACCACACATTTAATTAAATGATATGAAATATGTGACTGTGATTAAATTTAATTAAAAAATGAATAAGGAGAGAGAATACGTATTTTTGATGATTACACAAGTTTAAATGTTAGTTACACATGTGTAATAAATCGATTCGGCGTGTAAAAAAATACTGTAATTTTTTGTACATTACTTACACTTACGTATTACACGTGTAAAAAAAATATATTTGTTACGTTGAGTTCTTTCGAGTTCTTAAAACTCAAAGCTCTTCTCAAAAGAAATCAATTATATATATATATATATGGAAAAGATCCAATACAATAATGCCTTAACGTACATTACGTACGCGAATCCATTTTTCACGAATCGATCCATGAAATCATATCCAAACATCTCGAAATCGTCAATACATATCTAATCAATCATTGGTTCACCGAAAACACAGTTTTGTATGGTTAATCGATCAAATTTTCACTTTTTTTTCACGAAGACTATTTTTAAGCGTTTGCTGAGCGTTTAAGTTTTTGTGAGCGTTTTAGGTTTTTGCCTTTGTTTTTTTTTTGCTTTTGAGCATCTCGCATACCTACCGTACGTTAAGACATTAGCGTACAACAACTGCACCATATATATATATATATGATTGATTTCTTTTGAGAAACGCTTTGAGTTATAAGAGTAACAATTTTTTTTTTGAATTTTTTACACATGTGTAATACTTAAGTGTAAGTAATATACAAAAAATTACAATATTTTTTTACACACCGAATCGACTTATTACACATGTGTAACTAACATTTAAACCGGTGTAATCATCAAAAATACTTATTCTCTTTCCTGATTAATTTTTTAATTAAATTTAATTTCAGCCACATATTTCATATCATTTAATTAAATGTGTAGTCCAAAATTGAGTTATCAAAGTTCTTACAGCTTATCAAGTTCTCAAAATATCTCTCCCCTAATATATATATACCAACCCCTATATATAAAAAAAATCATAAAACAAAAAAAATATTTAAAAAAATCATAAAACAAAAAATAATAAAAATTTAAAAAAAGTAAAAAAAAAACCAAAATTCTTATATTTCATTCCGGTTTCAAATAAAAAAATAAAAAAAATACAAAAAAAAAACAAAAAAAAACGTCGTATTATATACACATGTATAATTTTATATAATATTTGGTTACGTAATATACACATATGTACAGTATCATTTATCTTAAATTATACACATGCGTACAAAAAAACATGTAAATATACATATATGTATATATTATACATATGTGTATATAATTTAGCTAAACCGAGTTTTTTTTATGAAACCGGGATGATAAAATAAGAATTTTGGTTTTTATACTTTTTTGATTTTTTTGTTTTTTTATTTTATGATTTTTTTTTGTTTTGGATTTTTTGTGGTCAAAATGGTTCTCATAGTTCTCAATTTCAAAAAGGTTCTCTCATGATCCTGATCCTATATATATATATATATATGGTTGGTATCATTTAAGAACTCTAAAAAAGTTTAAGAACTCATAGGAACTCTTAACAATCAAACATTTTTTAAAATTTATTTATATATTAACATTATTTAATAGTAGTTTTATCATATTTTATATAAAAAAGGTTTGTTACATATATTAATCACAAGTTTACATATGTGTAAAATTTATGTAATAACAAATTTGCATGTGTATAAAAACATAGATATCTATAATAACTAATTTTCAAAATTGTAATCGTAAATATAGATATAAATAATGATAAAACTACACTCAAATAACATTAACATACAAAAAAGTTTATAAAAAACGTTAGTTTTCAAGGGTTCCTTCAATTTCTTAAATAATTTATGAGTACTGTAATATATATATAGGATCAGGATCATGAGAGAATTTTTTGAAATTGAGAACTTTGAGAACCATTTTGGACCAAAAAACTAAAAATAAAAAAAACACAAAAATGAAAAAAAGTAAAAAAACAAACAAAATTCTTATTTTAACATCCCGTTTTCATTAAAAAAAACTCGGTCTAGCAAATTATATACACATATGTATAATATATACATATATGTACATTTACATGATTTTTTATTCACATGTGTATAATTTAAGATAAATGATACTGTACATATGTGTATATTACGTAACTAAAGATTAAATAAAATTATACATATGTGTATAATACAACATTTTTTTTAATTTTTTTAATGAATTCGGACAGAAATATAAGAATTTTGGTTTTTTTACTTTTTTAAAATTTTTGTTATTTTTTGTTTAATGATTTTTTTAAATGTGTTTTTAGTGGTCCAAAATGGTTCTCAAAGTTCTCAATTTGCAAAGAGTTCTCTTAGGATCCTTACCATATATATATATATATATATCCCTCAATTGTAATTGTAATCTTGTGTCTGGGTTTAATAAAATAACTTAATTACAACATGTGAATGTAGATTCCCTACCAGGACCGAACCACGTTAAAATTCTCGTGGTCTTTATTTTCTACATACGTGTTTTTTTAATCTTTTATGCATGCTTGTGTTTTGTCACTTTCACATTGCCACCTAACGATTACATTTTAATGAAAAAGTAAGCCATCTGTTTTTAACTTTCATTTAGATCATGTGTAGTCGTAAAGCTCCACATCCAGGGGTTATGCGTCACGTGGCGTCCAGTCAGAGTTATGGTTTTGTACAAAAACAGGCTGTAGTCATAACTCTTCACATCCAGGGGTTATGCGCCACGTGGCGCCCAGTCATTATAATTTTATATGTTTTTTATAAATAATAATTCATTTAAATAAATTAACATAAAATTAAAAATTACATTAAACTTCCAAATAAAAATTACATTAAACTAAATTAAAAAAAAAATACATCAAATGATACTTTCCCACGATATCACCGTCTTTTTAACCCGAGGTTCGCCGGCGGGCTTCTTTGCGTGTTTTTTCGAACGTCCGCGTTGGCTCGAACCGCCCTCGGGTTGTGTCTCCGGCACGAACTCGACCTCGGGTTGGGTCTCCGGGGCTGGTTGGGAACCCGAACCCGCAAAAATGTTTGTCAATGGGTTTTGGAAACCGGGCACCGCATTTGGCATAGAGTTTTGTAGAAGTGCAAAGTACGCGGCCATTTGCGGGTCATACATTTGCGGGACGGGTACGGTTGGCGTCGGCGCGGTAGATTGGTTCGGTTGTGGATTTTGGTTGGCTTGACGGGCATATTGACCGAAACCGAGAATATTTTGGTTGTTATTTGGAAACATGATGGTAGAAATATTAGTGTAAAAGATATAAATATTTGTGTAAATTGGTAGATTGGAAGGAATGTGTTAAAAAATATGAGTTTGGTTTGTTTATATAGTATAAATATAATTAATTTTTTTTTTAAAAAATCCAACGGCTCCATTCTCGCGTTTTAAAATCCAACCCCAACGGTAACTTTTTTTGATTCGCGTGCCATTCTCGCGTTTTAGATACAACGCGCCCAAAATTCACTTCAACATAACGCAGGGGGCGGTGTTCACCCCGCGTTTTGAGCCATAACGCGGCCATAACGTTTCCAGTACACATGGTCTTATATAGTTTCAATACTATTTAAAGCGTTTTGATTTATTCAATCGTTCATTAGAGGCACGCAAAAGTGAAATTCAGAATGATTATCAGTCACACTGTCAATATAAATTATTATCAGCTATAATTTCATAATTTGAATTATTAAATCTAATTTGCCTTAAAGCTTTAAAAACTCACATCCCTAATTTTACTTAATGAACCTAGTCTATTCCAATTTTAGGTGTGATTATTTTTCTTGTATTGCACGCGGTTGGAGAAAGGTGCACTCACTAGTAAAAACAAGGAAGCTACAATTAGGCCACCGATTAAGTTTAATGAAATTTAATTGATGTAACCATAACTATAAAAGGCCTAAACAAGAGAACCCACATATTTAATTTAATTAATTTGTAACTTTATTATATTATCGTATGTTAAATGATATTAGAAAGGCCAAATATAAATAACAGTTCTAGATTTGTTTGAATCATTATGTTAATAACAGTTAACTAGGTTAGGCAATGTGTGATTGGACTCAATATCTAAATCTAGGTTTTAACTTTTAACAGTAAGCTCACAAATATATATTTGAGATGACGCTTTAATAAACGGTCATTCCAGTTTTCACAAACCAAAGTCAAAACGTTCATCCGAAAAACCCTTAGATGGTTGTTTGAATAGAGGGTTATGATTTGATGGTCTACAATTCAAGCGAACGTTTAGTGCAACCTCGAACGGTTGTTTTGGAAAGTAGGGGGCTATGATTTGATGATCTGTTGTTTTAAAAACCTGTTTGGTGCAACCTCAAAGGGTTGTTCTTCATAAACGTCGGACCGATTAGATATCAAACTGTGTGGGTATAGCCACATCCTCTTTATCGAAAGGATTAATTTCTATTGGCATTAAAAATATTGAGGGATTACAGACAGAATATTCGTTGCAACTTTATTCTTACCGCTAAATTTTAAAGATACTTCAAGAACTTTGTGACTGTAAAGTGTTGTCGGTAACATGTTGGTAATTACTGAAAAATACTTAATTTTTTTTTGTTTATGTAGAATCACCAACGATTATTAAAAACTACTCGTATTTTTTTTCTCATTAAGTTTTTATTTGATCCATGCATGATATTAACAAAATTTTCATTGGCAATAGTTTGTTTAGTAGTTTGTTTTCTAGTAGTGTGATTGAACCCGAAACAATCATAAAATATATTTTTGTTAAAAAAAGTAATAATTTTTTCTTGGGTCTCTAAACAATCAAGATGTAACAGTACGTAATGAATAATTAAGGTTGAGGACCGCACAGTTTGAAAACCAACTGGGGCTTTAGCTGTTCATTTTTGTGACCACTTTTAATATTAGTCGCTCTTTAGTTTCAAACTATCAATTGTGGACTTTTATTGGTTATATAATGTGATATATGAACTTTCCCTTAAATTATATGTATGCTTGTAGGTGGGGTCAAATACTCAAATGTGAATACTTTTATTTTCTTTATTCAATTACTTTTACACTTGTTCGTTTTATGATTGCTCGGGGGTTTCAAATGTTTTACACTTGAGTTATTGGCGGTTTTAAGTTAAGTGGTGGGGGTGTTAACAAGTCATAAATGGCTTAAATCAAACTGAAAACTAAATTACATTAGGGTTGATTATTTGATAAACCAGTTAGGGCATATACTAGAATTGGCTAAGCTTATTTACCTAAACAAACAATCAAACATGGTAATGTATTAATACAATAAACTTTATTTATATAACAAAGATATCTTATATGATAAGTAAATTTATTTATATATAATTATGACAAAAATAGCTAAATAAATATACTAAAGGGCTTTTATTATTGTATTATACACTATAAAGATTTGTATAAAATGTTTTCATTCTAAAGTGGCTAATTAGAGTTGTATTCCTATGGTGAAAATTGTTAATAGACCTACGAATAGATTTTGCTGCTATATTAGTTAAGCATTCTATAAAAATCAAATAACTAAATAATTGATAAATTGTAAACGGGACCTAAGTCGACTTAGCATTTGGAAAACTAGTTATGGATATTTAACTAAAAGAGTTAGGCGTACACTTGTTTAGATTGTTTCTTGTAGACCAGTTATTGTGGGTTGGTGTCCCATTCAAATGGAGGCATTTGATTGGTGGCCACCTTTAGGGATGAGCAAAATCGGTACTGATTGGTACCGGTACCAATACCGAAATCGGTACCGAATCGTTACCAAAGTTTTAAGTTTCGGGATCGGTACGGTACCGGTATTTCCCGATTTTTTACCCTCGGTACCGGTATTATCCCGGTACCGTCCTGGTACCGGTATCAAACCGAATATTTCGGTACCGGTACCGGTACCAAGAATTTCCGATTTTCGGGATCGGGAAAATCGGGATCGGTACCGGTACCATCCCATGCTCATCCCTAGCCACCTTTGTTGCTCCTTCTTTTCTTTTCCCGTTGCTAACCTACTTAGGCCGAGCCCATTGCGTCCATTGATGCCCCTATGTGTTGATGAACATTAGTTAATCCACAACACATAGTCTTATAAATTTAAAATACAAAATTAATGATATGGTCTAAGGTCTACCACTATACTATATAATCCGATTGAACACAATATATCAGTGTTTCGGTCTAGCGCCTATCGACCCTAATGTTTTTTTGTAAGACTTTGTCTTTCTAAGTTGTAAGGGTTCTAGTCCAGTCTTTCTAATAAAAGAGTAAGTTCCATTTGCTATTCTAAAAATAAAAAATATGAAAGAAACATTATGATATTGGTCTTATGTATTAATCTAAGTACATAAGACCATCCGTACTCGGGCCTTATTGTAGGTGTTTGGGGCCAAAATATCGGAGCACCCCCCCCCCCCGACGTTTTCGGTCAAGTTATTTGAGTTACGTTTTGTACATAACGTTCAAATAACACACATTCTAATAAATATAACCGACTAACCGTTATGCATTGAAAAAAATATAGAAACCTTTTATCTATATAATAAAATAAACCTCCATTACAATATTTTTAAACCATCTTGTAACATCCCCAAAATTTCGATCCAAATTTGATAACTTAGGAAAGTTGAGGGATCAAAAATAATATCAAGACAAGTCATGAGAAAATATTAAATAAGGAAATATAAGAAAAATAAGAAAAATATTTCCTAATTTAAGTATTCTTACATGAAAGAAAATAATAAAACTCCATCCCACATTGGAAGATGTAAGAAAGTGGAAGCATTCCACTAAGGTATAAATAAGGAAGATGTAATCCATCCCACATGGAAAGTGGTAAAGAAATGGAAGCCCTTTATAAGGAAGAGATTTTCCATAGTAATATTTTTTTATGAATATCATGCACCAAGTGGTCCTAGCGGAGGGTGCGTAGCACCCGACGCGCTCGCGCTCGCGCTCGGGCGAGGACGAGGCTGATGGCGAAGGCGAAGGCGAAGGGCGTTGGGCGCAATGTGTCGCTTTAATGGCGCACTTCGCACGCTCGCATCGCCGTGAGCCGCTTTAAGAGCCGCCTTAGTATTATTGGACAACAAGAGTTAGACCAGATATGTCAAGTTACTAAAGTACAGGGACTAAAACTGAAAAATAATTTCCAGGGACCAATGGCGCTACGCGATGAGTCCAAGGAGACGGCCATCGCGTCCGCGATGGGCCGTGATGACTCACGGACACGTGTCACGCCCGGGTGACACGTGGCAGCATGACAGGACACGTGGCAGACGTGTAAGGCCATGTGGCGAGACCTCAGAAATGGGTCGGTCGCGGTACGCGACGAAGCCAGGAAAAGGACCCATCGCGTATTGCGATGGGATCCAAAATCTGCTATAAATAGAGGGGGTCACGGCTCATTTGCACACATACTCCCACACTCTCTCTCTAAGTTACTTTCTCTCTCTACCTCGGTTTGATTGCCGAACATCGTTTTGCGTGCCACCAACCCGACAATATCACCTCGTAATCCGTACCAAATACCCGGTGTTTTCCTCGAAGTGCGTGCCATCCAGAAGTAACCCGACATTCCGTCTCGAAGTACGTGCACGACCCGGCGACCGAACATTTCCTCGATTTGCGTGCCAAGAAGAGTTGATCAAGAATGTCTCGATAAGCGTGCATAGAGTAGAAGTGCTGCTCATATAAACTTAGGAATATCTAACTCCAAATACCGTGCGAGGTAAGGAGTTCTGCCTAAGTTATTATTATATTATTATAAATGGCTTAAGACCATAGTCGAAGTTATAGCCGAACCTTGATTACGATTAAGAATAAAATAAATTTTCTTATGCAAAGGTTGTGGTCAAAGTAGTATTTCTTTATGACTTAGAAATATAACACAAGAGATTATAATTATGAAATTAATGTTTCTTCTTGAAGAAGGAACTCAGTATGGACGTTTCTTCTTGAAGAAGAAACGTAGCATATAATTGGTAAATGAAGAAAATGACTAAAGGTCCAAATGTTTTAAATAAACAAATGATCTTATCAAGGTTAAAAGCTATGCGAAATAGACTAAATGTCTAAAGCTTGATCGCTGATCTAGTTATTTATACAAAATGTTATTCTCGTACTATAGGTCCGAGGTAACAAAACAAGAAGAAGAATCAGAAAACAGGAATCAGTAAAAGAAACTGATTATAAACAGACAATGTGAATACGCCCCAAACTTTTTATAATGAGTCAGAATGTTTGCATAGGATTTACGAATCCTTAAAAACTTTGTGTACAATAATAAGAAACGGACACTCTGATTAAAAGTATACATGTGTCTGGATCCATTCATACATGGTGACTCGGCATTTCCCCGAGGCCATGCATATCATCAACATGCCTCTCAAGGTCTACGGGACTGTTCAGAGAAATGATATTGTGTATATAATTAATTGTACACGGTACTTAGGGTAATTTGATCCCAATGTAGTTGGGTGCCTAATGAGTAGTCACAAAGGTATTATTGTTGGTTTCACAAAGGTATTGAAAAGACTTTTTAGAGTCAGCGTTATTCACCAGCTTTGTGCTGACGTATTTTCCCACCCACGTTACAGGGAAACAAAAAAGGTTAGAACAGACAAGCAAGAAGGAATAGAATATTGGAGTTATAGTCATTAGATGATATCTGATGGCTCAGATATTTTATTTAAAAATATTACAAAGAGTTATGTTTTCTAAAGAAATGTAAACGATGAACGGGTATTTAAACCCGACTTTTTAATAAGTTTTCAAAGTAATAATATTTTATTAAAGACTTCCGTTGAAATAAAACCCGCAACTTTGATTTATTTACAAAACATGTACCAACTATTGGTCACACGCTTAGGCCCTAAGATCGGGGTGTGACACATCTTATCCACCATCTTCATTTTTTTTCAAATAACCAAACAAATACCTATCACTTTATATGGAGCAACCAAATTCTCAACTGATAATTAGGGTAGGCTACGAATATGAACCCATGAAGAAGAGTTAGCGTTAGCAAATGCTTGGGTCTATGTTTACGAATACTTGGACCCAGTGGAACAACGAACTTCGGGTTTTTGGCAACGCGTTTGTAACTATTTTTTTCAGAGGGAGGATCAAGTGATCGTACAGAGGACTAAGTGCGCTCGAAATGACAAAATATGATGAGACAAATTAACGCTCGAGATAACGACACGCATGAAGTCGTAGCGAAAGTCAAGCGCCCATGGAATTGGGAATAGTATTTTTGTATTTTGTTTATTGAATAAAGAGTGTTTCAAGTATTTATGTATTTTTAAATTTATAATCTATGTATTTTTATCTATTTTTTATATATTGAATGGAATATTAATCTATTTATTTATATTTGTTTAGTTTTAATTAAAAAATTAAAATATAAAAAAAATGATTCAGTAATTATTGCTACAGAGTTATGAAGAGAGTTATGAAGAGAGTTATGATTACACCGATTTTTTGCAAAAATGTTGAAATGCTGATTGGACGTCGCATGGCTTAAAATGTCTGTGGGTAAGACATTATGACTACGAATGGTTTAAAAATCATGTTTTGATTGGACTACTTTGTTTATCCTTTTTGAATTTTTAGTGGGTATATTATAAATCGTACGTAGTTAAAATAAGTCGGGTTTTTAGGAATTAGAAATAAAATCATGTATATTATATATCGTATACAGTTAAAATAAAAATAAATCATGCTGTGTATATTTTATCGGGTAACATGGTTGGGTAAAAGTGTATATCGCAAAATTATACCCGTTCAATACATGAGAAAATTTTCAAAAGTAATTCAATACCCAATCTCTTACCTGGTTAGTCGAACCACCTGATTACTCGACCCTATAGTGTCCAATACCAATGTATGTTTAAAAAAACTTTTCACTTATATATTTTAGCAATTTTTCCTAATCAAAAACCCTATTTGGTCTAAAGTATATGCTTCTTTCTAATAGTATTAGTTAGCATAGTCATAAACTGAGATTGAACTATAATAATTATGATCAGGGCCGGCCCAAGAATTTTAGTGGTCTAAAACGAGTAAAAAATCGGGGGCTTTTTCTATGAAATTTAGAGTTGTAATTTCCAAAATAAAATAATCACTTGGTTTCACATTCAATTAAATAAATAGGTTAAATTTTTAACTAAAATAGTTTCCGTTCTCATTAGATACTCTATTTTATATAACCTAGTACATAATACTTTTGTCTTTAAATAATACAACAATAATATAAATATGTTTAAACACTTATGATGTAACTTGATCGGAGAATACTAAAAAATATCATGTGGAAAACAACACATATTGGTCTTTTTTAACATTGACGTTTACAATTATGTTGCACCTATATCATTTTACTTTCGAGAAAAATAAATCGGATAAGATAATGTCTGAATATTAGCCTTACGAACTCGAAACAAGTTTTGAGCACTAATTAGGAACATATGCTTAAATTATTATTTTTTTAACAACTATGCTTAAATACATAATGTAATTTAAGATTAGTTTTAAAAAAAGACACCTTCCGAAGTGACAAATAGAAATAGAAAAGAGATGGGAGAAATATAAAGAGGTTATTTTGTTATTTTTATATTGGGCTTTAATTAGTGTTTGGGCTCTAAAAAATAATGAATCAATTGAGAGGTGTGAGACTCGAACCCAGTCCGTATCATCATCAAAAGGAAAACTGGAGACATACCACCACTGTGATAGAACAGAAATTGGTGTATGATACCGAAATAAATATTATATGTATTATATATATAACTCTATTTAAAATGGAGACCTTAAAATTTTGGGGGCCCAAAGCCCTAGCTTTGATTTAATACATAGTTGGGCCGCCCCTGATTATGATCGAATATCATACATATGTCAAAATATAAACAAAAAATGCGAAAGTCTATAATAAATAAACCGTTCTATATAGTATATACACAAATAAGCCGAGCACAAATAAAACCCTAATCACATCACTAAGTAACAATGGGCCATAACTTCAAATCAATATCATATGATTCATATGGCATCAGATTCAAATCCAAACACAAACCTCTAGTCCCACTTTCCTTCTTAACCACCTTCTCAACCGGTTTTCCAACTGCCTCATCGCGGTGTCGTCGCATATGACCGCCCAACGCTTGCCCCATCGCAAACTCTTGCCCACAAATCGAGCACTCATGCATCTTCGAGGCATTTGACCTAGAAAATCGTTTAACTTTGGCCGTTTGTGACTAGCTCGATGTCCACCAAGTGCTTGGAACGACCGGAATGGTCTGTTGCATGTCTTGCAGTGGAACAACCTGCCTGGTTCTGACAATATATTATTATCCGAACCTGGCTTGTTTTGGACACGTGACAAGAGCATTAAACAGTTAGCCATAGTCATTTTCTCGACATCCGTGTCATGTTATAACGGTCTTTTCATTGTCATTTTGGATTGGTTTTTTAAGACTTTGTTGTGTGAATGAATGATGTTTTTGTGTTGTGTTTGGAGTGGTTGTTATTGAGGTATGTGTGTTTATATATGGTTTTGATTTGGATACGTTAAGTTAGTGGCTGTATGCGTGTGGAAGTTTCTTGTTGGCTAAGAAAAAGTACTAGGGAAGATAACGTGTAAGCGCGTGTGTGATGAGGTAATGATAAGGTATTTGCTGTTTTGTTTTTTAATAAAAGAATATTAAATTTATGATAAAAATAAAACGAGTTGATTTAGTTAGTTGGATTAAAGTGATTTAACTTTTATTAAATATTTTGTAACAACTTGTAACTTTAATCTTAAATTTTTCTTCCTAGATAAATAGATTTAACAGGTGATCATATGTGTACTAACTTTGTACAATTATTAAAGGTGTTGATAGAGTTTGTGGTTTTAACGTCTTTGTTAAATTCAAACATGTTGGTTTTAATTTGAATGTTGTGCTACTTTAACATATGATAATCAAAATGGCTAAATGTGTTTAAGTTGACGTTTTAAGCTTAGACTACCCGTTGTGAGGGTAACGGCCTTGTCACCTCACAACCATTTTATGAAAACACATCCACTAAACCATAACACCATCATCACTAAAGGGCGTTAGCCACTTGGGTAGGGCCGGCCCTAATTAGGGAAGGTTGGGTGGTCGATGGTCCCCAGTCCGACATCTCGCTAGACCCTAAAGTTTATTTTATTTTTAAAATAAAGTTATATGTATTTTTATGAAAAATAATATGTATATTTAATGTTTAAACTCAATTACATAACTAATTTGGCTTAGTGGCAAATGAGTATGACTCCAAACCTAAATGTTATGGGTTTTAGTATCATTTTAGACATGTTTAAGCATAATTATATAAAAAAATGTACACAACCGAAATCAAAACCAAGTATAACCAATTAAAAATTAAATTGTTTAAACTCAACAAAATACTCATTTTACGTGATACCCAAAATATTTTTCGCATTCTCGGAGCCAGTTGTGCACTTGGGCGCTATCCCCTTAACGTCCTATCACACTTTGGGTTGATGAGTGAGGTCTACTTTTCTCCACCAATACCATTAAGTAATTAATGTGTGAACTTTAACTATTTTTTATTTTTTTTACCTTACCTTATACCTCTAAAGCTAAAAAAATGTAACTATATCAATTAGCTAGTGTCATATACGTTTATAAATAGATAACTGATAAAGTTCAAATCAATTTACAACGTATATATCTGGTTTTGTTGATTGTAACTAGTAGAGATAAAATAAACTTTAAAATGCAACATATGAACGCATTAAAATATACGAATCTAAACCAGATTAACATTGAAGAAAAATCAATTATTAATTAAGGTTTAGTTGAAAAAGGATCATGAGTCCTTATCGTGTAAACTTTCGAGCAACTTCGTGGGAGTGACGCCCACGTTCATGTGGGTCACGGGTCTAGTGTAGCTAGCTAGTGAAGGTGTGAAGTGTGAACTCAAACACAAATAGCTTTTCGTGTACACTATTCATAGTCTTTCGTTCGGATCTTATTCTTAAAGTTTTAAAAGGTTATGTTTTTCTTAGTTAATAAGAAATTTTCATTTATTATATACCACTATAATGGATTGCTAGATAGTGTAACATCCAATTCTTATATCGACCAACAATAGTGTGCATGAAACTGAAAAACTTCTATCTGGAACCGAAATAAAAATCAGCGTTTTGATTTTATGTTTTAGTAATAATCCAACTAACTGTTTGGTTTTGGTTTTAGCATGTGATAAAAAACCGAAAAAACATAACTGAACTGAATTTATAGATTTTTCAATTTTTTGTTATTTAAGTGATTTATGAGATTTCATTAAATATATAACTCAGATATTTTTGCCCAAATATATAACTATCAATTAGCTATTGATTATCAAAATGATTTAGCCCCCAAATTCATTTTTTGGGCTTATAACTTTTTCTCAACCCAAAAGTTTCAAACTCACATGGTAAAATCGAAATTGAAACCAAACCAAAACAAACCAACAACCAAAAAATCGAAACTAAAAAAAACCAAAATAATTTTTTCAACAATTCAAAATTCGAAGATTTGTTTTTTTTTCCTTTTGTTTCCGTTTAACCCAAAACCAACCATGCATATATGATATATGTAACTAAGACTGTGTTTTACACTCACAAAACCTCACAATATTATTTCTACTTGTATGAATTGAGACATCCTTGAGGTCAGCAATAATAGAATTACGACATCCACGCATGTTTAATAATCAACGTGTTAAAAAAAGTGTAAGTGTTTTAGGTGAGAAATTTTTGTTAAAAAAGTGTTTTAGGTGAGAAATTTTCTCTCAACCAGAATCAATATGTTAAAAAATTGTTGATAACACTTGAGCTGAGGTATCTTATGTTCACAAGATTATTTATATTTTTACGTTGGGAGTATAAAAAAACGAAAACCGAAAAAGCTTGAAAACATAGCCGTATCAGTATTCGACAAAACGAATCAAACTGTGAATTCGGTTTTTAGTTCGGTTCCTAATTGTATCCAAATTGTGAATTCAGTTTCGTAACTTGTTCAACAAATCTTGTCTATAGAATAAAACGAATAGCAATGCTGTTAAACGAACATCAAAAAGACATTGCTTTTCTATATCTTTGGTAGACATAAAATAATAGAAATAGATTTTAATGTGCAGTTTCACATATTTATATCGTTCGATATAATATATTTTATTTTTCTACATATTCTTAAGCCAATAAAAACATTTTAAAAATATCCAAATAAAGAAAAATATGATATGCTGCTTTTTAGGAATAAAAGTACTATTTGAGAGGTGGGTCTCGTACGAACAATATCTGATTTAAATAATATTAAAATAAGATTGGAATTCTTCCCAATAACTTTGGCATTGTTGTTGAAAAGTCACTATTTCTAGAGATTGACATGAAAATGTATAGTGTCAGTTTGTCAGACTAACATTTGATGCATTTGAATTTTAGCAAAACACTTTTGTAAGGGAAGTTGAAATGTAATATACGCGGGAATTTTTTTTAATGAGTTTACTAATATTTGGTATTAGAAATATTAATAGATTATTAAGTTTTCGGGTCGGGCTAGATCACAAGTTGTATAAAGTAGGAGTGGACAACAAGTCATTTCCATAGTCGAAAGATAAGAAAAGTGAGAAGCAAGTACGGAGTACCAGATTGATAGTGTTAGGGTTGGTTTAGGTTGAAACAGGTTTTATAAAGTCTAATAACCAGTTCCAAGTTAAAACAAGTTTGTTTGGCCTGAATTTGGAGTGAAGCTTTCAATAGAAATAAATAGTATGAACATCACGCGTGAAACTTGTGTCCCATTTAGGTCCAACCCAATGGTATGGTTTTTACGAGCTCAAACTGTTTCTAAATTTTTCTTAAGTAGATGTATATGTATGTAGTGATTAAAAGTTAAAAACCATATGAGTGACGTGTTTTAACTTGGGATCTCAACTTAAGAAAAAAAGCAATGCTGCTACTATATCATAAAAGCATCCATGATTAATTTTTCCACTAGATTTTTTTATTGGGTTCAAGTTATAATTAAGGAATTGTGGATTCAAGCAATTTCAAACAATTCGATCTTCAAATACTTGGTCCATGACACTAACCTGGCTTGACTTGGCTCGTATACATCCCTAATAAAAATCAATGTGAGTAGAGTTAACAATACTAATAGGGTAATACTATATACTATAGAATCCTTTATAGAATCCTCAGAGCATTCTCAGCCCGTGCCCTATAAATATGTGAGTGAGTTTTGTAAATTATATTATATTGTTACGAGTGGTTGTGAACAGACGAGGAAGAAAAATGTTATATAAGAAAGTCAATTTGGGTTACACCGTTCCTATCGTATAGTTTTTTTAATATTTACTAAAAGTGACTATAAGTGAGAAAAAAAACTAATGATTAAAATTATAAAAAAAATATTATTTAATTAAATAGATTGAAAAAAATGCAACTATAATACAATAAAATCTTAAGATGTGGTGATACGTCATCCATTTGTCATTTTCAATATATTGTAGTGTTAGAAAATTTGAGCTTCTCAATAAAAACCGAAGTTCAATCCTCACTTACAATACTTTGAGGAGACATAGATGGCTTAATAAAGGAAACTGAAATCCTTGTGATCTTCAGTTTGATCATGAAGATATCCGAGCTTTACAACAAGTGATTTTTTGAACGGGTGAAGTAGGGCAATTTCATAGAATAGTAACCAAGTTTCAAAAGTGTTCCAATTAGGTCACTCAATTTTAAAAGTGTTCTAATTAGGTCACTCAACTTTCATATTTTATTAAATTAGGGGTTTTAACATGTTTTTAACATTTTTATTTTTTGTTTCACATTAAAAGTCTTTTTATCTTTTTTTTTGACGTTGACGTTGAGTGGCGACGGGGATTTTCTTTTTTATTTTTGAATTTTAATATAATTAACGTTTTTTAATTTTTTAAAAATATAACTACATATATTGCAAATTCCGACCCCCACATCTTATCCTCCGTTTCTTTCTTAACAAACAAAAAAATCGGTGAGACTCGATTTGATGATTTAGTGACCCGATTTGAGAAAATATGCATGAATGATCTAATTAGAACATATTTGAAAGTTGATTACTATTATATATCTTCTATATTATATGCTTGTTAGCTGTTAAAAGATAAAAAATGTCATCCAATTAATGTTGCCACATGTCAAAACCCCAATCCTATAAGTGGCTAGTGGTTTAGTACAAAAAAAAAACAAACAAACCGAAGTACCTAACTGATTTATTTGGGGCAAATAACTTAACTTCAAGATGAGCAATTCCCGGCGAATGACGGAGCTGGTCACCGGCGGCGATGATTACGATATCCTCTGTCCACTTGCCATCATCCACTCCGACGGCCGTCGTGTCGACACGGTATATTCGAACATACTGTAAATGAGTATCACGTGAAATGCATTTCGTTATTATATTTGATTACTTGTACTTAAGACTGGCAAACGGGCCGGGTCAGGTCGTGCGGGTTTGTGTCACGGGTAAGAATGGGTTGGGGTCGGGTCATAACGGGTTGGTTTAAAAATGTTTTATTTTTTTTTTAATTTTAAATATTACTGTAGATTTCAGCTGTGTTTTTGGCACCGGTTACGCGCATTTAGGCGTCAGTTAAGCACTTGGAGTGTTCGAATGCTGGTTGTGGTGCCGGTTAAGCTTGCTGGGCCGGTTACATGTACCGGTACAAATCTGTACCAATACTGAATTTGCTCATCCCTACCCACGTGTAACCTAGGTCGGTTATACACACGGCTGTCTGTTACAACTTGTACTTGATTTCAAGAGCAAGAAATCTTTTTGTATAGCTTCTAAGTGTTGTGCATTTTTAAAATAGGATTATATTTGAAACAAGTTCATATCATTGAACTAGAAACAGAGGGATAACTAGATATATGAACTTTAATGTTGAACAATATAAAGCAGTCTGATTCAGATGATATATAGAACTAAAAGTGTGGTTTTATATTTGTTCAAATGATATATATATATATATATATATATATACATACTAGCTACTACTTTGAGGCCTTTAAAGCTAAGCTTTAATCTGGCCTTTAAACTTGGTGTTTTACAAAGTTTGTGAAATCTGAAGATGATCACATCTAGAGAAAATGCAGGTTTTATATGCTTCTTTGTCTTGTGGTACTTTTGGCTAGGGGTGTAAACGAAATGAGCTGAGCCCGGCTCGTCTAAGTCATGCTTGAATTGTTTCGAGCTCTATTTCTAAAGCGCAGCTCATGCTTAATTTTTTAAGTTTAAGTTCGGCTCATTTATTATTTAAAAGTTAATTTTTTCATATTCAGATATATCATAGTTATGTATATATTTTTAACTTTTGTTATGAATTACTGTATATTATTTAATTTGTTTTTATTGTAACTTTATATATAAAAACTATTGCTATATGAAAACATGTTTAATGTATTAATAAAAATATATAAATAATAGGTTTATTTAGACTTTTGAGCTTTGATAAGTAAAGTTCATGCACATTAATTAAACAAGATTACTTTCAGGCTTGATTCGCTTTTAGTGAGTCGATCTCGAGTAGTTCATGAATGGCTTAGCTCGGTTACACCCCTACTTGGCCTCCTAAACCTGTCAAACATGTAAATTTATTAGAAAGATTTACTGTCAGTAGAGGGATTTTGTATATTATGTAGCTTTTTAAAAAAAAAAATTCGTAAAAAATGCTTGCTGCAGATGACTCCACCAAATAAGTGGATAACCACCAGCAAGTTTACTTTACCTGAAGATTGGTTTGTGAAGGAGGTACCGCGTAAATCTCAAAATGGTTTTAGCAAGGTAATATAAATTCACTTTAACATCATTTCAATTAAGCATCACCCATATTTAACATTCAATTATTATATTTTGCAGTACTACTGTGATCCAGAAACCGGACGTCAATTTCGATCCCTTAAAGATGTTGAGAGATACCTTACACAAGGATTTATACCGACTACTACTACTACTACTAGATCAAAGTCCAAGATGCCAAAATACCTTGAAGAGGTCAAACAAATCACTAGTCATGATTCTAGTGATTTGTTGCAGAAACAAGATTTTAAAGAAGTTCAAGATAATGAATATCAGTTGGTAGATACATCCCGCTTTAATCTCCCTGATGGATGGATTGTGACAGAAGTGCCCCGAAAGACGGGCCACCGTGTCGACAGGGTAATTTTGATATAAATTCCATTTTTATATGTTTTACTGAAAACAAATAACTTTTTATGTATCTCTCTCTTTTGCAGTATTTTTACGAACCTGGTACTGGACAACAGTTCAGATCTTTACCATCTGTTCACAAGCATCTAGCGGAACTCGAAGAAGAAGAAGATAATTCACCTTTGTCAGTAGTATTAGAAGAATTAAAAGAAAAAAAATTACCCCTTTCCAAGGCTTTTAAAGTAGTTACTCCCATGAAGGTTTGACTTTACAAGTTGACTTTGTGTTTGACTGAATATGAAACTTATGATTTGAGTCTTTGACTTACTATTTGTTTTTTTAGGATTGCGGTTCATATGATTCATGGAAGAAAAACATGTCCAAAAAAGAACAAGATTCCTCATATAGCAATGTCCCTCCAAAGAAGATCAATTGGGTCATTGGTAGGACTCCAAAAGATACTTGGAATGCTTTTGTCGGAGATGAACTGGTTCCGGATTCTGTGAAACAACAATGGGGAAAAAGATTCATGTTCACCATCAATGACACTGAACGTAATCAACAGGTATTTGTTGTATAACGGATTTCTCACTGAAATCAGAAAATATTTGTAGTTAAGTTATTGCAGTGGAATCTTATTATGAAGAGTCATATATATACAAATGCACTAAACGAATCGAATGTTTAGTGAATCGTTCAACGAATAACAAATAAACAAACGCGCATTGTAACATCCCATACATAGAAGGGCTATTGGATTGAGATGCAGCTAAGATAATCATTCAACCACATAGAAATACTAATAATGATAAAACAATACCGTAAGACGTCAAAAGCCTTCAAAACGACACAAAACTCCTTCAATAAGTATCCAAGTGTAATAATTAAAATAAAAAAAACCCTATGTTGGGAATGCACAGGTGTACATGGGTTTCAAAAAGAGATTACTAGGAATGCACAGTAAATGTGGAACATGAACATTTAAAGCACCATTTACAAGTGCATTATGTGATTCTTGTAGTTTTGAACACATTTTTGGTTCTGAAATGAACACGAACACTGTACTTTATGCTAAGCATGAACAAACATATAATATATTTTTTTATTGGAGTTTATTATATATTCTTATTTTTTTCCAATTTTTTAATGTATTGTTGACGGTTCCTATATCTATTATATATCTAATAAGTTGTATCTATTAAATGAACGTAACCAGTTCATGTCCGTTTGTTTTGTTTGGTTAAACTCAAATGAACAAAGACAAGTAATCTCTGTTCGTGTTCTAGGTTCATTTACAACCTTATTTTTTATGATATAAATTCTGGTTGTTTGCAGGAATGGACCTGAGCCTGGCTTCTGATTTCATGATTTAGATATGGTGCAACCAAGTTTGAAGGTATTTAGAGACTAACCTGTACGGTATTAAGCTAATAATTTTGTGTTTTATCAATGTATATAAGTTGCCTGTTTGAATTTCGGATTTTAAACGAAAATTAGTACCTCAAAATGGGCCTTCTAATTAACAGGCAAATTCCAAATATACATTAGATCGAAAAGAAAACAAACATATAATCTTTCAAGAAGTTTTCAAGCCAAATAGAGAGCTTGTCCCACAACCGCATCGCTTCCGTCTTCAGCCTTTGTAAACTGGAAGTTTTCCCGCCAAATAGAGACACAGTTCATCTCTCACAACCGAAGCCTTTTTGTCATCAGGCACTCCACTTTTTTCTGGTGGATATCCGGGGTTGTGCTCGAGGTTAGCTAATGCCGTTGTCTCATCGGTTATAATCTCTCCTTCCACATCGATTTGGATATTATGAAGGATGCAACATGCGAGGATGATCCTCGGTAACTTATGCCTGCTGGTCCGCCAGTTGCCTCCCTCAGTCCCCGCCCAAACCTTCTTCAGCCTCTTCAAAGCGCGACTAGCAACCAACCTAGTTGTCGAATGCTTATTGTTGAATTCTGTTTGGTCTTTGGTTAGCTTCTCACCATGGTATGGGGTTATCAGCCATGGAAGAAGCTGATAACCCGAGTCACCGACTAAATATTCGGGAATTTTTTTTCGCTTCGAAAGCTTGACTCCATCCGCGTTTAGCTTCTCTACGTTTTGAGCCAAACTGAAGATTTGTGATTCTTGAAGGACGTGGTCTTTAGTCAAGCTTCCGGGAAGCCCACAGACCACATCAACAAACCGCATGGATGGGTCCACAACCACTTGCAGGTGCATACTGTTGTTATTGTTGCTGTCACGCCACACATTGGTTTCACCTTCTGATGTGTTTGGGCGCGTCTTTATATGAGTGGTCTCGAGCACTCCGCAACAGTTTGGCATACCACCAATGCTCTCGAACCTTGTTTTCATGGTTGCTATATCCTCTGGCCATGAAATATGTTGCACAACACGTGCTTCCAACGCTTGGACGAACTCCCATGTGACCGCATCAACAGTCATGTAAGTGGTTTCAAATGCCATTGCTACGTCTATGGATGTATCGGTGGAACTTAGCCTGGTTAATGCCACGGCTATCTGATCGTTCACAGTCATTCCTGTGTCGTCCCAGAATTTGAATCTTGTAAACTCGTCTACCATACCACCCTCACCACCCTTTACAAGCGTGCGTATAAAGTTAAACACCCTCCTGGATACCTTGAAGAGCGACTCGAAATTGTCCCCATTGCTTGAATGCACAAGAGCTGCAAAGGCATAGGCGGGTCACATATTTAAAACTACAAAGAAATCGGGCTGAACAATTTAAAAATTATCTACGAAAAGATATTGGCGGTTGTGGTTGGGTCAATTTAACTTAATGTGTCCCTGACCTTTTTTAGACAAGGTCTAGAGAGTTTTAACTGTTCAGTATTGATCCACCCGTTAACCGATATGTGTAGTTTACTATGGATGACTAGAAAAACTGAATAACTGAACCATAACTAAATAGGCACGGTTCAGTTATTTTTCTACACCTTTTATGGTTTAGTTATAGTTACATGTGTATAAATTGCATAATAATACTAAACCATCCCTTATATTATATTTACTTTTTTTCCTTTTACATCATAGGTCACAAAAGAATATTAATCCACATTTAAAGTCACCGGTCAACTAATGATCAACCGAATTAACGAACATATGAAAATCCAAAAAATGTAATCATGGTTATAGAATCGTATGATTGAAGCGAAAGCCTCGTCCATATATATACATGGACATAAACGGTTTAGGTGATTTGAAAAGTACATACCTTCAATCCTTTTGGAGAATTTAACCCTATAGCTCATTCCTGGAACCTTGAATAACTTGTCATCAGACTCCATTTTCTCTTTGCCTTTGTTAGATCTTTTGGGAGCCATGATCACCACAAAATCTAACTTACAAATAAACCAACAAAGTTAATACTTAAATATTGTAATTTAAAAATGAATATTGTACTAAGTCTTGTTTTATGTTTTATGGGGTCAATGGTGGTAAAGCCTCACTTCTAATGTCCAAACTAACTTTAAAGAACATAACTCTTTGAATAGTAGAACATTCTCATCCATGGTTAAAAATTCACCCGGTATTTTGTATTAATAAGGATAATCACAAAGTAAAACACAGCTCTTATTTTTTATAAAGAGAATATTATAAAATTCAATTGTATTTTATCAAATACATAAATACTTATGTTAAATTGGGCGGAGAAGATCAAATGCTCAAATTGAAGCAACAAAATAATGATGTCATCCACGTAAGAGGAATCTTTAGGTTAAAAATGAAAAATGCAACTCACATAAACTTGGTTAAAGCAAATAGCGCATAACCCTTTTTATCACTTATCGAGGTCAACGCTTATCATTTATCGAGGTCAACGGTTAATCCTTTTATGCTCCCATATGGTGCATAAGAACGTATGGATCATGTATTAAAGCTAACTCTCTTACATTTAGTTTCGAAGTAGGTAAACAAGTTCAGGTAATTAGATATGTATCATCTAATATTATACACGTCACGAACAGAAAATAAATAAAATTAATCGGACACCCAAATACACAGCCCATAAATTGCTTTAAACTTTTAGGTTTTGGGTTCCATACTAAACGAATGATACCCCACGGTTACCCACTTTCATTAATTTGATGAGTTCTTTGGTCTATATCAAGGTCTAAGGTATACATCAATTAAGTGGTTTGTATAGAAGATATTTATTACTTACCAACTATAACTACTTATATCAAACTACTAGAATCAAGATTTAGTTTTCAATTTATAAGACAAAATCTTCACATTAAGGAAGATTGGCTATCGGTAGGTAGGCAAGTAACTTGACTCATTTTGACTGATATTCATCTTGAATATAATTCATTTTGACCGATATTTAAAAACCCCCAAATTGAAAATCTAGGGTGCTTTTTTTTTTCTTTTGCACAGATTGCTCAACGATAGATGTGATTCGTGTAAAACAAACACTATGTTTGTGTTTTTCTTGAAAAACTAAGTGATTTACACTATGGATTTGCTTGATTTTGTGGAGAAATAAGAAAGATGGAGATGGAGATCAGTTATGAAGGTTTAGGGTTTGAGAGGGGTAGGAGATGAAAAAGTCTGTCGGATCCATGAAAAATTCAGTCAGATCTGACGGTTATTTAACGAGATCTGTCGGATCCGACGGTTCTTGATGACTATTTTGGGGATTTTGACTGATTGATGGCGAAAGTTGAAAATGGGAAGGTCAACATGGCTATTTTGAGGATTTTTCCTGTAATAAAAATCAACAATGTAATATACCTTTTAGGTAGTCTCTTTTCTTGAGATCGAGTTGGACAATTGGCCTTATAAGTAACTTTTACCCAAAATTCTATAAAAAAAAATAAAAGGAAATTGTTTAGTTTAGTAAATCACATATTTACACAAACTCTAATGATATGATCCCTAAATATGCTAATTGTGAAATATTAGATAACAACTAGATTTCATGAATCGGTTATACCAAATCAAAACTGATCAAGTGCTTGTTACAATTGATTCATTGATCGGAACACTTTGAGAAAGAAAATGAATGGATCAGAAAATACGTACATTGTTGCTGCGGCGGCGACGGCGACGGCGAAATAACGGATAGGTGGAAATACAGTGGACGCTGATTAAAAGGGGACGTGGAGGAAATTATTAAGAGACTTTGATTCCTTTTATGGTTTTGGGTCCGAGTATCTTTATTTATAAGCAAATTAAAATTATTTATAACATTTTATATTATAATTTTATATAAACATATATATAAAGGTAAAGTCATTAATATTTACAATTAATATTAAAAAGCAACCATGTGAATTAGGGTCAAGTTATTAAGGGGAACAAAAATGAGAAGAACGAGACAAATTTGTAGCAACACAGAAAAACCCCTTAAAATTTTTAAAATAAATAAATAAATAAATCATAACTCAAAATTTAATATAAAAACGAAAATAGTAAAAACACAAAATTGTTTCCATCGTCTTTCTCATTTTCATATAAAAAACAATGGTAACTGAAAAAAGTCATTATGTATTTTTGTTTATCATTTTGTTTTGTGTTTATTTTCGTCATTGATTGTGCATTTTTTTCTTTATATCGTGTTATATTACTCAACATTGTGCTATATTTTGTTTGACATTGTGTTATATTTTGCGATCTATTGTGTCTTTTTATAGTTATAATTGTGTCTTTTGTTTATTTTCGTCATCGTGTCTTTGATCTCGGCATGTGTCTTTTCGTCACTTTTTTATTTTTCTTTTTGAACAGGAATGATGACAGAAACATTTTAGTTTTTTTTGTTTTATTTTATATTTTGAGTTATCATTTTTTTATTATTTTTTTGAATTTATTTTTAAGGTTTTGTGTGGTCACAAATCCTTCTCATACTTCTCGTTTTTATCTTCCTTTGCATTTTAACTTTAACCGATGAATCATGGAAACTTAAAATTATTTATAGCATTTTATATTATAGCTTTTTTTATATATATAAAGGTTAACTCATTAATATTTTCAACATATTATTCCAAATTACTTTTAAATCAATGGACCACATTAACTTCCAATATACAAATATGAACTATAGTAGCTTCAGAAATATAAACCACACGATAGAGTAGATCAGGGTCGTCCTTGAAAATTCTTAAGAATTCAAAGGCTTGTGGCAAATAAAAAAATAGGCCCTGAATATAAAAACTTAATAACTTATATGTAAAAGGTCAATATTACAACGATATTTATGATGAAATTAACAAAATAAAGTTATCGTAACAATGATCTAATTATAACTTGTATACTTAAACAAATCGTGAGTCTCTTCTAACGTCTTTTTATTTTAAATGAAAAGTCACTTTGGTATGAAAATAAAAATTAAATAACTTATATATAAAAGGTCAACATTACAACGATAATTATGATAACAATTTACAAAATAAAGTTATCGTAACAATGATACTTAAACAAATCGTGAGTCTCTTCTAACGTTTTTTGTTTTAAATGAAAAGTCATTTTGGTTTTTAAATACAAAAAATAAAATAATATTATAAAAAAACATTTAACAAAATATAAGACACAATGACTAGATAAAAAAGGGGCCATATTAAATTAACAAACAAGCCTTCAAATTAAGACCACGAATTTAAGTGAGGCTTTTGCTTCCCAAAAAATAAATTCATAAAAACTGTTAGATGCAAGAATTAAACTTGGGCAAGCAATATGATAGAAAGGCATGCTATCAGTTGAACAAAACTCAATTTATGAACTTATATTGGTTTGTTTATATATTATATAAAATATGAAAGTAATATTGATGGGCCTTAAAAGATGTTGGGCCTTGGGCTGTTGCCCTTCCTGCCCACCCTATGGTGTAACATCCCCAAAATTTTGGTCCAAATTTGACAACTTAGTAAAGTTGAAGGATCAAATTATTCTCTAATAAGTAACGAGAAAATTCAAATAAAGAAAATAAAACCATTCTATAAGGAAATAAAAATATTCCATGAATAAAGTTATCTTATGTTAAGGATATGGAATAAGGAAATTCCATCCCACATTGAAAGACGTAAGAAAGTGGAAGCATTCCACATGGGTATAAATAAGGAAATTAAAACCCGTCCCACATGGAAAGTGGTAAAGAAATTGAAGCTCTTTATAAGGAAGAGATTTTCCATAATAATATTCTTATATGCCTAGCATGCACCCAGTGGTCCTAACGGAGGGTGCGAAGCACCCGAAGGGCACGCGCTCGGGCTCGGACGAAGGGCGCAATGTGGCGCTTTGATGGCGCACTTTGCACAATGAGAGTTAGACCTAAAAGTGACAAGCTATCAAAGACAAGGGACCAAAAATAAAAATTTGTATACAATGACCCATCGTGATACGCAATGAGTCTAAGGACCGGCCATCGCGTAGCGCGATGGTCCGTGATGACTCAGGGACACGTGTCACCCTCTGGTGACACGTGGTAGCAGGGAAGGACACGTGGTGCCCATGCAGAAATGGCGGCGTCGCAGTACGCGACGGCCAAGGAAGAGGACCCATCGCGTACCGCGATGGGGCCAAAAATCAGCCTATAAAATGGGGGCTAAGCTCATTCATTCATACACTAAACTCTCTCTCTCTAGATTCTCTCTCTAGAAATCACGTTCTCTTTACCTCAGTTTCCGTGCCGACCCGACAATCATTACCTCGTAATCTATGCCACATACCGACGATACCTCGAAGTGCGTGCCACCCGAAGATAGTCCGACAATCTATCTCGAAGTACGTGCACAACACGATGGCCACCACATGTCGCCTCGATTTGCGTGCCAAGTATCGTAGTGCGTGCCAAGCTCTAAGGTTTCGACAGTTTAAGCTCTAGTACGCGTTAGAGAGTAGAAGTGCTGCTCAACCAATCTTAGTAATCAAACTCCGAATACCCGTGTAAGGTAGGAGTTCTGCCTAAGTCATTATTTTATTATTATATTATATGGCTTAGACCACATTCAGGGGTATAGCCCAAACCTTGATCATAATTATGTTACATAAGCTTTAAACATACAAATGATTATAATAATGTTTCTTTACAACTAAGAAACATCAGTTTTACATTCATAAGGAAATATAGTTTCTTCACGATTAAAAAACATAGCATTCGTATACAAAGAATATAGTTAAAACATTGTTTCTTCATGTGTAAGAAACATAAGATTTTACATGCATAGCAGTCAATGAATGTTTCTTCTTGAAGAAAAAACAGATTATAGATGTTTCTTCATGAAGAAGAAACTCATCATATGATTTGGTAAATAAACAGAAAGACTACGAGTCTAAATATTCTATTCAAACAAATGATCAATCAAGGTTTAAAGCTATTTAAACCAGACTAAAGGTCTATAGCTGGATCAAGAGACGATCCGGATATTTATATAAACCTATTTTATAATAGGTCAATCATCAATCAATCAGTCAATCATTCACAGTCAAGGTTTCAAACGAGATCACCATATCATTCAGAACAGTCAATCACAGGTGAATACGTCAACCTTTTTAATCAATCAAAACATATTATACTCAATAAGACGAACGGGTGTTTGTCTTAGCTAGTCAATCAATGTCTACATGAGATCATGAAATCTCTAAAACTTTATAATACAAGATAGAAAATAAAGTCAACTCAGACCGAATACACATGTGTCTGGATCCAAACATAACCGTTCAGCCTAATCATTCTAAGTCTACGTGGCCGTGGACTAATGGTCATAACTAGTCTCCCGGAAAGGGCTACGTGGCTCGGGAACAATTGTGTGTGTAGGGCAGTGGTACATAGACCAGAAGTAGAAATCCTTCTGCTGAGCTTGTAGAGAAAACTATATTTGTATTATAATGTCATTCAAATGTTTTATAGAGTCATACGTGTTCACCAGCATTTAGCTGACGTATTTTTCCCCACATTTCAGGGAAACAGATTAGTACAGGTAGCAAGACATTCATGGAGTTAGATACTCGCAAGGTAATGATGGCTCAGTTTTAAATTATTAAAATATTTTAACAAGATTTAAACATGATTAATAAATCAAACACTTGGGTATTTATTATCCGAGAAGTTTTCAAATAAATTAATATTTTATTCAACCAAAGTCTTCCGCTAAAATAAATCGCAACTCTGATGTATTTACAAAACAGGTACCAACTATTGGTCATACGCCTAGGCCCTAAGCCGGGGTGTGACATATGGGCCAGGCCTGGAGTAGATAGTTTGATGCGTAAGGTTGCAGGTTCCAAACCAACAATATAAAACACAAGAGAATTATACACTTTTTCCTCATTTTTATAGGTCCATTTCAACAATGATATAAAACCGTATGCATGCACTGTCATTTCGTATGATAGGAGCTACAAATTTGGGGAAGAATTACATAAATGACATAATTGGAGCATTTTTAAAACTTGATTATTATTCTATAGGGGTGAGCAAAAAATGGTTTGGAACCGTCAGAACCGAGGAACCGGAACCGAACCAGTGCCTCAGAACCGCTAATGTGTGTACCGATTCTGTTCTCGGTTCTCATAATTTGCATTAAACGGTTCCCGGTTTGGTTCCGGGTAAAACTGGCGGTTCTAGACTTCGAACCGAAGAACCGGAATATTCCAAACGTTTTAAATAAATTTACCAATTCCCATTTTTACAGAGTAACTTATTAAACGGCATCCATTAAATCATTTTTTAATTCAATTCTTCTTTCTATACGTTCAAGAACTATCAACCATGATCAATATTGATTTAAGCTATTAAGGTAATTACTAATTAGTATAAAGTAGATCTTTGGCGCCACAAAGTAAATATGTATGTTTTAGTATTTCTGCTAATAGTTTAGAATGTCAAACAATAGTTTTGAAGGTAGCCTAATGGCTGATCTGATATATGTGAATGTCTTGATTGGCATTCTACCTGGGTTCAAGTCTCTGCGATTGCAATAAGACAGTTTTTCCTATTTTCTTTTTTAAGCTGGGCTCAGGGCAGTGATTGCATAAGACGGTTTTGTTTTTAATATTCTTTTTTTAGCTGGCCTCATAGCAGTGTGGAGTTGTCGCGTTTGTTTTAGTTCTAACGAAAACCAACCGAATACTAATTTTGTTATTTTAGTTTCGGTAATGTAACGAATGTGACGGAAACTGGTCGAATTTGCGTAGACTCAACGCCCGGGATCGACAATAGTCGGGTTTTACCAACGTTGAAGTTTTACCAACCGACATTTGGTCCACATCAATTTATATATATATATATATATTGTTTTATTTTTGGTTTAAGTTCCGGTTGCGCACATAATCGAAGCCGGCCGAATTCACGTCGACTTATTGCCTCAAAGCTTGGAACCGACAACACTTAGATTTTACCACAACTCGGTTTTACCGACCTGCCCGGCGCAACGTGCGGGTAAACCGCTAGTTTAATATAAAATGATATGATATTCGATTAATCTATCGTTGCTAGTGATTTATTTAACTTCAACACTTCGGTTTTAATAAAAAATATAACGGAACTTCATGTTGTAATCTAAATTAGTTTTATCGTGAAAGAAGACATACAATTGTACTTGTTTTGCAATTTGCAAAGTTTGCATAACTCATTGATAAATAAATGATCGAACCGGTTCTGGCCAGAACCGGTTAGCGAGAACCGGCTTTAGCGGTTCTGGAACCGAACCGGTTTACTATAATAGGTTCCGGTTCCGGTTCTATTTTTCACTCATTTTTTGTTCCGGATCGGTTTTGGTTCCGGTTCGGTTCTCGAGGTTCTGAACCGTTTCACAGCCTATTATTCTATGACTTTTTTCTTTATATATTATTTTATTTCCTTAATAATTACTATTATCATCAAAACCACTATTTATTTTGTTATTATTCTTATAGTTAATTAATTGCTTGGTTAATCATATGGTTTGCAGATTTTGCATTGTTGGTTCTTAATGTTTAATAATGACGTACATGATCATAATAGTTGTAAATTTATTACTAAGGTGATAAAGTGGTATGAATTTTGTAGCTATAGTGACCCTTACCAACTGACGTTGTTAAATTTTTTTAATTAAATCCATGTAAAATAAGAAAATAACCAAAACAACCCTCAATGACAATAATTATAGTGTAAGTGGGCCCCATCACGCCAGTTTTACCAACAGAATACAAACTAGTTGCTTTAAGCATTCTTTTTATTCATAACCGGCCTATACATATATCAATACTTTTATGTACGTCTACTTTTTTTTAAGATTTATTATAGTTATCGTTGCATAGCGACCTAATTCGCATCTCTAGCTATGCCGCTTATTTTTGTTAAATAGTTAAAATATTATATATATAGATAAATAACTGAATGTCGGTGCCACTGATTTTTTTTTAAATTAGCTTAACTTTAAGGGCTTTAAGGGCAACTGTTTTCAACAAAAAACCGAAGTTATTGATTGCTTTGACGGCAAAATGTTAGTAGATGAGTGTCTTTGGGTTTCATATTATGTAGGATCAACTCTCATTTGATGTTGGTTCCATCTATATCATTAATTTTTAATATTGCTTTGTCTATGTTTTTGTTTATTTCGGTACCGTAACAAACATAACCGAAACCGATCAAATACAGGTCGATTCACTACTTGTAACATTCCGAATTTCTAAGAATAATATTAAAATATTATTTACGTTGAAAGAATTAATTTTAGTTAGTAGAAAAATAATAATAATAATAATATAATAACAAGGATAAGAGGATGGTATACTAAAATAGATGAAATTAGCATGGACTTAAGATGAAGTTGAGGCTGAGGCTATACCCATTCACAATCTCACAATCTCAATCTCACATTACAAAATTAAAATCTATCTTCCCAATCTACATAATTTAACCCATCCTAATGTTTTACACACGTTCACAACCTATCTTAACTTAAAAAAAATATATTTTTTAACGAAGTCTGTTTTTAAAAAAATTTATGTCAGAATGTTCATAATTTTTTTTGTAAGATTTATCGTGTATTTAATTATTTTTTTTAGTTTGAATATTAAAAGTTACTCGAATAATTAAGTTATTGGGGTTAGTTTGGATTGCAATCTGGGTTTGCTCCACTAACCCAGATTGCTAATCTAGATTGCTTTATTTTCTTTTTTATTTATTTTTTAACTTTGGGCCCATCAATCCATTATGAGATTTCCAATGGAAGTATGTATAAATACTCATTAAACCTTAAATCATTTCCATCTCCATTATTCCACACCTTAGTCTACACTATAAAACACACACACTTAAGCCCAAAGCTATCTTAGCTTAGATCTGGAACACCCAAAGCTACCCGGACCATAAACAATCAAAATCCGGCCAAATGTGGGGGTTAACGGCGGCTGACGGTGCCGGAATCGCTGAAAAACCCAAAAAACGTGTTAAAGATGAGCTGACCTGCACATATCTGGAGGATATGAGAGAGGCGCATATGTATATACGGCGTATATGTTATCTACATATACGACGTATATGTCACTTGACATATACGATGGATATGTAATGGAAACGTATATGAGGGTTTGAACTTCAGTTTTTCGATGAGGTTTTTAACCCCAACCAGGGGCTCTGCCCCTTGGACCCTGATAGGGGTTGCCGCCCCTAGAACACTGCTGCTAGGGGCGCTGCCCCCGGACCCCCGATAGCTAGGGGTTTCATTAACATAGAAATATGTTATAAGTAGGAATAGTTAAGTGATGCTTGTTAATTTCTACACAATTAGTCGTGCCGAACTGAGAAGAGGTGTGACCGTAAACTCAAAAAGAAACATGACATGTGTGAGTTTCTAGCCTCTTTTTCTCTGTTATGTTTTCGGAGCTGTGTGCATACTCTATGTGATAGTTAATACACTTACCTTAAGTGGTAAGTGTACGCCTTATGAATATTATATGTTTGTGAAAGAACAGGTGTAAGGATGTATTTATATAATTGTATGAATATATGAATGTATGGTTGCACGAGTAAGAAGGGAACATAAGCTAATAATATTTACGAATGTAGGGAACATACCCTAATAATATCTGCGAATGTAGGGAGCAAACCTAATAATATCTGCGAATGTAGAGAGAAGACCCTAATAATAATCTGCGAATGTAACCGACCCTAATAATAATCTGCGAATGTAACAAACCCTAATAATATCTGCGAATATAGGGAGCAGACCCTAATAATATATGCGAATGTAGGGAATGTACCATAATAATATCCGCGAAGGTTATAGGGCGAAATGCTCTTTAAAGCATATAGATAATTATGTAGGGATGAAAGTATGAAAGAAAGAATAAATGTATGAATGAATGTATAAAAGAAAGGTAAACATGTTAAGTATGCAATACATGTCTTCTGATACATATGTATATGCATATGTAAGTATGTGAATGAATTGTATGTTGCCTGATTAACTAGATTTCACTCAGCGTAGCTGACTTTTAGTATGCACGCAGGTTAATAGGATGAAACAGTTGGCTTAAGGAGCACACATAAGAAGCTGACATCTGAAGATTTGAAGTTATATGCTTTATGATGTTTACACTTTAAAGACATGCTAAATTTTTATGTATGAATGCTTGATGTTTTAAGTATTCCGCTTTTTAATTCACCTTGATATTTAGAACTGTGTTAATAAGTAAATCCAACATCCAAGTAGGGCACTAGGACCGGAGCCTTACACTACTGCAACGCCTGGACGACAACACTCGAGTTTTATTTTACCGAATGAATGTTTTCTGTTTGAATTCTGGTTCGACAATTCGCGTCGACATACCGCCGCAACACCCTGGACCGATAATGCTCAAGTTTCCAATGCCCGGGTTTTACCGATCGAATAAACGGAGTTTTAACCATTTTATTTATTTATATGTTATGAACGACGTTTTAATCATTTTATTTTTTTATATTTTATTTTTTTATATTCTAATCTTGTTATATGTTAACAGGTTACTCGCGGCACCTTAGTGTAGACCCCTGTCTTCTTTTTATTAAATAATTATTTTTTTGTTTTTAGTTATTATTATTAGTTAATTAGCTGAATTTTGGTTATTAATTGTTTTGGTATAAAAGACGGTCACCGATAAAAGATTATAATAAGACCATTAATATTGTGACAATGTTTTCCACTAAGTTCTTAAGCTGCTCTAATGTTGCCACATGGACTTAATAGCCTCAGTACTTGTCAAAACCCCAGTCTAATTTAGAGTAATGACCAAGCACAATAAACCCAATAACTTCCAGAAGAAGTGATTAACGATCGAGGGTGTTGCAGTTCCCGGCGAATGGCGGAGAATGGAAGTTCAAGTGATTATCATGACCTCCACCGTCAACTTGCTAATATCTCACATTCCGATTCATCTTATCCGATCACTCCTCATGGTAATATAATCATCCGCCAGGTATATATATCTGTGAACATATATATTGTAAAGTGAATCACGTGATAAACATTTCTTTGGTCTATTATACTTGATTTCTAATGTCTTGCATGTATGTTCAAATTAGTGTTAAATTTGAAACAACTTCATATCTTTACGGTATAATGCTGTTCTACATTGAACCAAGTGAACTATTCCTGAACCGTCAGGAGGGAAGTTCGTTCATTTAATAAATGAACGCGCATGAACGAATAGTTTTGTGTTAATTTAACTAAACGGACGAATATGAACCCATATTTCTTTCATTTATGTTCGTTTTTGGTTAAATTTTGGATAAATCATGTTTTATATCTGTTCCACTTAATGTTATATATTTGTTCGATTGTGTTCATTTATGTTTGTTTGTGTTCATTTGTGTTTGTTCATATATATATGTTCGTTTATCTTTGCTCAATTATATTCGTGAACTGTTCGTTTAGACTTATTTTACATGAACGAACACGAGCATGTTCATTTCTTAAATGAACAAACATAGAAACAAATATTTGTCTGATTATTCGTGTTCATTTAAAGTTAAATGAACGAACACGAACATGCGCGGTTTGTGTTTGTTCGGTTTCAGGCCTAACCGTAATTAGGGCCATATTTTTTTATCTATAAATATATACAGCAAGCAGATTCAGGCACTTGAAACTTGACTATAGAATTTTTTTGAACGGAACTTGACTATAGAACTAACGTGAGGTTTTAATTTATACTTGTTATAATAATTTACACACAAAGTGACTACTTCTATTAGTTGGTATTTTACAAAATTTGAGCAATTAAAAGATGATCACATCTACAGAAAATTAATGTACATTTGACCTTTTAAATCTGTCAAATAATCTGAGAAATTCTTATGCATAGAGGGATTCTGTATAATACGTGATGGCTCTCTTCTTGATAGAATCGATTATTAAACAAATTAGAATTAAATAATACAAGAACAACAATTATACTAAACGTTATTGTATTATGATTATGTGAAGAACTAATGATTACAATGTTGCCCGGAGAGGGATACTTATATCCTCCGATGGTTACTCCGGAAAGGGTTGCGATGCTTCACCAAATAAACGCGTTGAATCGTTTCTAATATTCCTAGTTACAATCTTTACACAAACTATCAACTATATAATTACATTTTGCTCCCTAACTTTATTAACTGAACTTTCTAACAAAGTTAAACTAAACTAGAATAAACTAACGAGATATTCAATGAGATCGGGATTATTTCCAACAGTACTTGCTGCAGTGACCCCAGAAAGTGAATGGATCACCACCAGAAAGTTTACTTTACCTGAAGATTGGCTTGTGAAGAAGGTACCGCGTAAATCTGGAACTACTATTGACAAGGTGATATGAATTTATTTTTGATGATTCATTACTGCTTTACTGATTTATTCCAGAAAAAATGAATACTTTCTGATGACGAACCATTGCAAATAACTTGTATTTTCAGTACTACTATGATCCGGAAACTGGACGCCAGTTTAGATCCCTTATTGATGTTGAGAGATACCTTACACAAGGAGTTATACCTACTACTACTAGATCAAAATCCAAGATGCCCAATTACCATGTAAAGGTCATGTTATTCAAAAATTGAATTATCTTATTAATCTACTTTAAATAATAAATGATTATTCATAAGCCTGGCTGGTCGGGTCAAAACAGGTTCTGATCATACTTCTAATGATTTGTTACAGAAGCAAGATTTTGAAAAAGATCAAGATAATGAATATCATATGATAAATTTGTCTCCCAGATGCTTTCTATCTACAAACCCCGAACTTCCTGATGGATGGATTGTGAAAGAAGTGCCTCGAAAGTCGGGTGACCATATCGACAAAGTAATTTGATACTAATTCCATTTTGTTGGCACTTTTTAAATGTTTCATTGAGTATAAATTAGTTTTCATGTTATTTTCCTTTTTGTAGTATTATTATGAGCCCGGGACCGGACACATGTTCAGATCTTTAACATCTGTTCAAAAGCATCTATCACAGCTTGAAGAAGAAAGTTCACCTTTATCAACGGTATTAGAAGAATTAAGAGATAGTAATATACCCCTTTCCAAGGCTTTTAAGTTAATCACTTCCATGAAGGTTTGACTTAATTAACTATTTGACTGCATATCAAAACAGAAACTTATAATTTAACTTGCTATTTGGTTTTATAGAGTTATGGTTCATATGATTCATGGAAAAAAAGCTTTTCAAGGAAAGAACAAGGTTCATCAGTTAGCAATGCTCCTCCAAACAAGATCAATTGGGTTATTTCTAGCACTGCAGGAGATACTTGGAATGCTTTTGTTGGAGATGAACTGGTTCCGGATTTTATGAAGCAACAATGGGCAAAAAGATTCATGTTCACCATCAATGACTACAACTATAATGAACAGGTATTTAGTGTGAATGAATTTTTTTCTGAAATTATAAAATAATACATTCTAGTATAGTTCTATTCATTACACAGCCATGGAACGCTCGTTAGTTTATAACTTTATATTTTATAGTTAATATAATTTTTTTTATTTGAGCCGTTTGCAGGAATGAATCCGAGGCTGGCTTTTGTGTTTTTTCATTCGGATATTGCTGCAACCAAGTTTGATGGAAATTAGGAAGATAATCATGTACATTATCAATCAAAACTAATGATGTTTTTAGTTTATCAATGCATATCAGTTTCCTGTTTGAATCTTTGATTTTGCAAATATTGCGTTGATATAAATGAAAATAAATTTTTGCGAAAAGAGAACATGACAATCTTCAAAAGTTTACAAGTCTAGGAAAACATAAAATGAAACTCACAATATTTTGATACTTCTAAAGAAAACAGAAACATAAGTTTTCGAGCTAAATAGAGAGATGCCATCTCTCATGACCGCAGCGCTTCTATCATCGGCTAATATACCTTTTTTTTGGGTGGATACTGCTTAACCGTCACCGCCTTCAGGGTTCAAGCGTCCACTGATACCTTATAAGCCGAAAACTGAATAGGGTATGTGCCAGATCTGCCACAAGAACATGTACATGTATCACGAGAAAACCCTTAACTGAGCGGAGCAGGAGCCTAAACCGTTCCCCGCCATCCAAGACAAGAAGAAGCGTAATGGTTTTCGGCCACGCAGTACTGGCATCAGCCATTTTACAATCAATGTAGTATGTATTCCGCTGATAAATGATGGAAATTATCATTCACCCCTTGTGATAGTTGAAAGTGATTCATATTATGTTGATGTATGCTTGCAAATAAGATTGCAATTATAATTAACTTGATATCTGTAACAATATGTTGCAGTTACTACAATATTTGATTATCTGCTTATCTTAATTCTACTTTAATTAGTTATAACGGGTATTCTAATCATTACGCGATGATATAAACAAAAATACCTTTCGACGAAAGGGAAACATGCATGATAATTAATATTTCAAGTTTATAAGCATAGCTAAACACGATTTAAACTATACCATTGTATGGAGTTAGTTATCTGTTGCCCAGGAATGAATTAAGGACAAAAATAATCAAACAACAACCGATTGAATTGCAAAAGTGTTATTATTTTTAAATTTTTATTGATTTTGGAATGTATTTATACATGGGAAATACAGATTCAAGCTATTGCTATTTACAAGTTCACCCCTTCTACAAAAACAACATCTACTAACTAAACATACACTTTGTCATATCTAACCCTATACACTTTAGCATGTGAGGGATTAATGTCTAACATTAGCAGCCTAGAAGAAGCTGATAACCCGAATCACCGACTAAATATTCTCGATTAATCTTGATTGCATTCCCGTTTAGCTTCATTCCTTTTTGAGCCAAACTATAAATTTGTGATTCTTGAATGACGCAGTCTTTAGTCATGTGTCCTAGCCCACAAATCACATCAATAAACCACACTGGTTTCGCCTTCCGATGTGTTTGGGTACATCTTTACATGAGTGGTCTTAAGCGCTCCATAACAGTACTTTGGCATAAATATGTAGGGAAACTCTTGTTGCACACATCACACTTGTATATAATATATATATATATATATTGATCGATCGAACCTCTTTTGATGGAGCCTAGCCTGGTTAATGCCACGGCTATCTGATCAATGGTCACCGTCATTTCTTTGCCGTCCCAGAATTTGAATCTTGTAGACCCGTCTACCATACCTTTGGTACGTCGATAGATCATCGGTTTCAATCTTCCTTTTCTAGCTTTTGATTTAAATCAAACAGCCGTTTGATCACTTGTTTGCCACTTCCGGTGCTATGAACAATCGACATGTTATATGATCAACAATGATCTGTTCACTGCATCGATCATTGACAAAGAGCTTGTAGGGTTATAGATGCGGCGCTAGAGAGAGAAAATGGGTTTATGAATATATGAACGAAGAAAGTTAAATGAATTAGGGTTTGATTTATAAAAAGATGGGTTAGGTTGGGTTATTTTTCATTTAAACCCCCTCATTTTATAACTCTTTAAAGTGTCACTTTGGTTGATGAATCTTACAGGTGAGTACATGGTTTTTGAAAACCACCTATTTAGTTTCATATAGGAAATTAATGTAGAATAATGTAGCTATTATATATCATTTCATACTCAAAAAAATTATATTATTTGATTTTAATTTATTTTTATTATATATCCTTAATATAAAAGAATAAAAAAACAGAAATGAGATTTGAGAGGTTCTCACGTTGCTCCTCATATTTTTTTTATTACTGATGTATCAACGCCATATTAATTCTCAAGTTTTTAACCCGTTTAAGGTTAAAAATTCACGGGTCAAAATAACCCTGGATCAAACGAGTTATAACGTATTCATCAATATGTAACCCCAATTTCCATCTGTTTGTTCACTGCATCAACCATGAATTAAACGAGTAGGCTAAAGATGTGGCGCCAGAGATTGAAGATGCGTTGATGAACATATGTGTGTGTGTGGGTGAACGAAAGGGTTCGATTTATAAGAAGACACGTCTTTTCATCTAAACCCGTCCATCATTAAAATTCTTTATATACGAATCACCCATTTCTTATTTATTAACTATAATGTTTAGTGTAAAGTGTAACTGGTTCTTATTCTACTTCGTTTCTTTTTTTTGTTTTAATGTTTTTCCTGTCTAACTTGTGATTTATAAATTACGTTAGTTTTTGTAACATTGCCCTGTATGTTTGTCACATTTATCTGAATCCATATGAAAAACTTTAAATAAAGCAATAGTATATAATTATATATGAAAATAAGAATAAAATAGTTAAATGCCACATAACTTATAAATTATGAAAGTATTAATTTAGATATAATTTTAAACTTAAATTGTCATAAAAAACACAAAAGTAATGTCTCGAAAATTGTAAAAAGAAATGCATTAAATATAATATATTAAAACAACCATTAATAATTTTAAACTTCTTTCTCTTTCTTCTTCCTTCCTTCGATACTTCTCTATAGACTCTTTCATCATGTTTAACATATTTTCTTTATTCTCTTCACACTTTAAATACCCAGTGGAGAAAAATCTGGCAACCGGAGAGTGGCCCCTGAGCTTAAACAGAAAGATCGGGTCATTAACTATACTAAGAACATGGGTTGAATGCCGCCTGGACGGTGGGCATGTGCGCCCACCCTCATTTGGCTTTAAATCTGTCCCTGGATGTATATACAGTAGAAACTCTATAAAATAATACACTTGGGACCATCAAAATTTATTAATTAAAAGATTTATTAATTAATCGATAAATCAATAATTATTTATTTATATATTAATTAATATTTTATTAATTTATAGTAGAATACTTAGTTTACAAACACCTTTCAAGCTTCCACTTAATTATTGTATACAATGCATGTATATCAAATGAACGGCCCAATTTGAAAGAAACTTTCAATCTCCCACCTTATTATGCTTCTTGTGTTCAATGTATTACTTTATATGACATTAAAAATATTTTCTATATAAATACAAGATCAAAATAGGTTAACACAAACAAATCAAAGCGTTATTGGAATTAATAAAGATGATATCGATGAAGAAGATGATGAAAGTTCTACAATGGAGCCCCCTTTGCGAAACGAAGCTATTAAAGCTGCAATCACATTGAACAATTTCTTGTTGAGCTATGAGAAAACAACACCGGAAGTTCTTACCATGCTAAGGAAAATTAGAGACGAGATTTAAGAGGAAATTGATTTCAACAAAAAACAAAAGATAATTGAGTCATTTTTCAAGAAACCTTCATAAATCATTCATGTAATATGATATATATAAGGAATTATTAATTTATATTTTATACGGGGTCTAAAGAAATTATAAAAAATGTATTATCTTATAATTTTAGCGAATTATTAATTTAGCACCATATCCCCGAGTTGGGATCGGCAAAAAATATTATCTTAGAGAATTTATTAAATAATCGAGTATTAATTTAACGAGTTTCTACTGTATGTGTGTGTGTGTGAACGAAAGTAGCTCGAATTAAGGTTTGATTTACAAGAAGATACGTTTTTTTCAAGTAAACCCGTCCATCATTAAAAAAACTCTATATATGAATCACCAATTTCTTATCTTTACTATAATGTTACGTGCAAAGTGTAACCATTTGAGCCAAACTAAAGATTTGTCATTCTTGAAGGAGGCGTTCTTTAGTCATGCTTCCTGGGAGCCCACAAACCACCTCAACACGCCACATTGCAGGGTCCACGATCACCTACAGTTGCATACTATTATTATTGTTGCTGTCTAGAGCCACACATCAGTTTCGCCTTAGGACTTGTTTGAGTACATCATCAGATGGATGGTATCGATTGCTCCAAAACAGGATGCCTTCCTTGATACCTTGAAAAGTTACTCAAAATCAACAATCCCTCTTGAATGTACAACTGCAAAGACAGATGTGCAAAAAATTTAAAATAGAAAGCATAATACAGTGCGAACAGTTGCAAAACAAATCCACTAAAAGGTATTTGGCGGGTCACTTGGGTCAATCGAACCTGTACAGACCTTTTTGACATGATCAATATAGCTTACCCGTTTCTATCATAGTCCAACCCGTTACCCGATGCGTGTAGCTTACTATGGATGACCAGAAACACCAAAAAACCAAACCATAACCAAATAGATTGAAACACAGATGGTTTGGTAATTAATGTTTTTTATAACTTATAAATATGGTTCGATTATGGTAATATGTGCGTAAATAACATTCATAGATTTACTAATAGAATTTAGCTTGAATGCATCAACATCTAAACTAAGCCAATGGTTAACCTGCCAACCGAACTGTTCATAACTCAAACCGATCAGATATGAAAATTTAAAACCTGAACATATCGTACTTAAAATATCAACTTTTTAAGAACCATACCTTTGGTTGATCATCTATGTGTTCCGGTGAGTGTAATTTCCCATCTATGTGTTCCGGTTTCGGCTATCATAACTCCATCTTGATATTGAAAGTGGACCACCCCAAAATCAGCCACCTTTACAGCCTAAAGGAAATATGAACAAATTGAAGTTTCACTTAAATTTCTAAAATGTTACAAAAAGAAAAACGAACTTACGTTATGAGCGTCCATTAGGAAATTTGCAGTTGAGATCCCAATGAATAATACCGTTCTGATGTAAACAATCCATTCCTCTACAAACATCTATTGCAAACTTCACCAACTTAGCAAGAGTTAAGGAAGAATTAAGTATTAGAATCTAGGAAGAATGCGAGGGACCACACACGTGGTTTCGTTCATGATTGTTGCTAGAATAAAGTGATTCTATTAACACACACTATATAACCTAAACAAATCAAATAATGCTATGAGTAGTAAACACATATTGAAGAAGTAAGTTGTGCTACTTTTGTAATCCGACCTTTATGTATGTGGATGTGTGTTTCAGCCCCGGTTTTGGGGCGGTGCAAACCGTGCGGAGGCACGGGGCCAAAGGTTTTTTAACATTTTTCATATGTATGCAGCCCAAACCCAAAACTGAAGTAAGAAGCGTGAAGAAGCACCATCGGAGTTTTCTAGGTGGATCTAGCAGGTAGCCGTTGGAGCTCTGTTCTTTTTTGTTTTGTTACTATGTTGGGAAGAAGAAGAAAAAGAAAGAAGGTTAAAGGATTAGATTTTGAGGCTTTTTGTTACTATGCCTCTATTAAATATATTCTATTAAAATAAGTTAAAAAGTTGCCATCATATAAATATTATATTTATTGTTTGTCTGCACTATTACATTATCAATACTTGATTGTTTTATTTGATTTATAATTTAGTAATTTGTATAATGTATATTTTTTATGATATTATCGTCATATATCTTATTATTGTCATAGTTAAATAGTTGTTTAATGTATTTGTATTATTTCATGATTTTATCAATTTATTACTTTATTTGATTCTATCCTTTTAACTTTTTAAGGAAGTCTATATTCAAGTCAAAGTCTAGTAATATTTTTATAAGTTTTAAAATGATATGATTTTATAGATATTTTATACATAAAACTTAAAAAGTTAGATATAATTATATTCGTATTGTGATTTTTTGATATATAATTGACGTGTTTATATTTTAAGAAGGAGGCCCGAAATTTTCTTCGCACGAGGCCTAAATTTTTATTATCATTCTTGGAGACGGCTCGGTGTGTTTAAATTGGAATCAGAGAAATGTGACATAGAGATACATGTGATACGAACACTAACATAAATAATTACTACTCTTGTATTAATAAATAAGAAATAGGTGATTAATCAACATATTTAAAATTAGGTGTTATTTTGACCCGTGAAATTTTACCCTTAAATGGGTTAAAAACCTAAGAATTAATATGATGTTGACACATCACGTTTGGTCCCGTTTACAACCCTAAGTATAAGACATGTCCATTGCTAGGGTTTTAAATAAAAAAGATAGTCAATAGTCATACATGATGTCTTCTTATCAATATCTTGAATAACTTTATATGTATAACTTAAAGACCTCACACTCAACTTTCACAGACCTTTTAAATTAACTGTTATTTTAGGTTTTTTTTTGCACAAAAACAAATTGAATATGCATATATGTTTCCATTATAACGTAAAACAAATCATAAAAATATTACTCTTCATGGTAAAATATACCTGAAATTTAAACAAAGGCATTAAGCTCTAGATATGCAATCATTAATCGACACACTCTCAAAACGGGAGCATGAATCTTGAGCGATCTTAAAATATTACTCTTCATGGTTCAACAAGAAGCATTCGACAACTAGGTTGGTTGCTAGTCGCGCTTTGAAGAGGCTGAAGGAGGTTTGGGCATAAGTTACCGAGGATCATTCTCGCATGTTGCATCCTTCATAATATCCAAATCGATGTGGAAGGAGAGATGGCATCCAATGAGACAACGACCTTAGCTGATCTCGAAGGGTTAGATGACAAAGTGTCAAAGTATGTAATTACTCAGTAGATGCATTTTTGTAGAAGGGGTGAACTTGTGAATAGCAATAGGTTGTATCTGTATTTCCCATGTATAAATACATTCCAAAATTAATAAAAATATTAATAACACTTTTCCAATTCAATCTGTTGTTATTAAACAATAAAGATAAATGGGAGTTAAAGTAATGTTTTGCTATGCTTATAAACATACAGATTATCATGTTTTCTTTTCTTAGAAAAATATTTTATATCATCGCGTGATGATTATAACAAACCCGTGATTCAAACAGGCAACTTATATGCAGCGATAAACCTAAACTAATTATCTCTAAACACCTTAATACTTGGCTGCACACAGCCGGCCTCTGATTTAATATTCCTGCAAACAGCCCGGTATGTATATCATAAGATATATGGCGTCCCCAGTTTGTATATAAACTAGTATTATAAGAACGAGCATTCAACTGAACGTCCACAAACCTAGATAAGCGAGCATGAATATTGTTCGTGTTCAGAGTCGTCTCTACGTTCTTGGGGGCCTAAAGCGAACTAAAACGTTGGGGCATTTCTCAAAAACAAAATATAAACCTTCCTCCTTTACCCGGGCTTGGGACCAACAATAATAAACTAATAAGTTTATAGTTGACTGCTCGGTGAGTTAAATGCCATAAAAACCTGGACGAGGGATCAATTAGTGGAAATGAGGCTTTCTTCTTTTCAATCTGGTGGCCCAACAGCTCTATAAAACCAAATACAAGCCCAACTGCCCAGTTATGAAAGCCCATATTATATTAAACATGTTTTGGTTGGGGCCCTAACAAGTTGGGGCCCCAAAGCCCTACCTTGTTTTAAATGGCCCACGGGCCACCCCTGTTCGTGTTCGTTCATTTGGTAATGAACTTAAACTATTTTCCACATCCATTTAATAAATAAACGAGCTACATTCGTTTAATGATTCACTAGACGTTGATTCTTACACCATTTAAGTGATTCTTCATGATGTGATTCTATTAAAAGATTGCTACAGTGATAGGAATAATCCAATTGATCTTGTTTGGAGGGGCATTGCTAAATGACGAGTCTACTTCTTTTCTTCGTTGAATCATATGAACCATAATTCTAAAAAAACATACAGCTCAGTCAAACACAAAGTCAATCTGTGACATAAAAGCTCCATTGAATCATATGAACCACAGTGACTTGCACCTTTCATATACTGTTTTGGGGCCACCGAGACCACACATCTAAAGATGTACCCAAACAAGTCGGAAGGCGAAACTGATGTGTGGCTCAACAGCAACAATAATAACAGTATGCAACTGCAAGTCTGCAGGTGATCGTGGACCCTGCAATGCGGTTTGTTGATGTGGTTTCCTTTGTTTGGCTCAAAAAGGAAAGAAGCTAAACGGGAATGCAACCGAGCTTTTGGAGTGAACAGAGATTCCAGAAAATTTAGTCAGTGACTCGGGTTATCAACTTCTTCCAAGGCTGATACCATGGTGATCAAGAGTTAACTGAAGATCATGCAGATTCAACCAAAAGCACATAGCAACTAGGTTGCTTGTATTTAAACTTATGATTTGTGAAATTCTAACGTTTGTATTATTGTAAAGTAAGATTATCATGACCGACTAATTAACAACCATGCTAGTTAGGATTTGTAAATGCTGTGATGGTTACAGAGTAAGTGAGTAACTGCATTTGCAGCTACATAACCGTTGTATATAAATAAAGAACACAATCAAAGACACCAAAATCTATTGATTTCATTCAATCCTTGGAAGTAACATTGTTTACTTTCTTGAATATACACTTTGTTGTGACTTATATCCAATAAAGTGATACCAGAGCGAATACCAACCTCTATCCAATATAAAATTTCGATGCCCTCACTTAACCTCTCAAAACAAACACCATGAAAGGGAAAAGACCTGAAACGCGAAATGTTCAAAAGCATCTAGCACAACTTGAAGAAGAAAATTCACCTTTATCAGCAGCTTTAAAAGAATTAAGAGAAATTTAACCCTTTCCAAATCCCTTAAATTAGTCACTCCCATCAAGGTTTGACTTTAGAAGTTGACCAAAATAGAAACTTATAATTTGACTTGCTGTTTGCTTTTTTAGAATTGTGCATGGTTAATATGATTCAATGAAGAAAAGCATTTCAAGAAAAGAAGAGGATTCATCATTTAGCAATGTCTTCCCAAGCAGGCAATTTAGGAATGCTTTTGTTGGAGATGAAGTGTTTTCAGATTCTATGAATGGAAAAAAAGATTCATGTTCACCATCATTAACACCAAGCACAATCAACAGGTATTTAGTGTAATCTAACTGAAATCATAAAATAATTATAGTATATTTATTTGTTTAATAGAACCACTTACAAATAACATATTTATCATTCAACAAATGTACTCATTTATTTATTAAACGGATGTGGAAAGTATTCTATGATCATTTAGTTAAATGAACAAAGTACAAACACTAACATTCTACGTGCTCATTTATTTACGTGCATTTGTGGACGTTCGGTCAAGTGCTCGTTCATAAATACTTTTATATATAAACAGGGGCATGCTGATTTCGCATCGAATAATATGTTGGAGAACCACATTCTACATAGTGCAACGAAGATAATTAAAGTAGTGGGAGAGATAAAGCGGATCGTTTCTTAACCGTCTTATACATCACATTGAAAGCACTGTGTTATTTGTAATTTTTAACAGATTATTTAAAAAAGTTCATTGAATTGCAGTCTTCGTGAGAGTAGCCCCTTAAAGGTAAGGTTTGCTCTCATCTCACCTTTCAGAGACCCTACTTTTATGACTTGTGAATGGAACATTACTGGTATTATTTGTTTGTTTTGCATCTTTTCATGTATGTTCACACATCTATTAAGTAAACTGTAAACCAATCTGTGTCTCTTTGTTTTGTTCTGTTAAAATCACTCGAACCAAGACAGGTAAGCCTCGTTCGTGTTTGATCATTTCGTTTGCAACATATTTCTGATACACGTGGGCTGTTTGCAGGAATATTGAATCCAAGAAGATACATTTTTTCATCAAAACCCGTCCATCATTAAAACTCTCTATATACGAATACCCATTTCTTATTTACTTACTATAATGTTAAGTGTAACCGGTTCTTATTCTACTTCGTTTTCTTGTTTTTTAATGTTTTTCCTGTTAACTCGTTGTAATTTACAAATTACGTTAGTTTTTGTATAACATTGTCCTGTATCTTTGTCACATTTATCTGAATCCATTTTAAACACACATCCACGTACATAAATACCGGATTACATAAGTGGGACTACGTACTACTTCAATTATCCCCCACGATTATGTGTTTTCAACTCATAATAATATGTGATTTGTTGGTCGGTGATTAGCAACAACCATGAACGACACCACATGATTGCATATCTAGAGCTTATTGCTTTTGTTTAGATTTCAAGGTATATTTTTACATGAAAACTAATATGTTCATGATATGTTTAATATTACAATAGAAACATATATGCATAATCAACTTGTTTTTTTCTAAAACCACCAAACGAACTCAACCCAGTAAAGTCTACAAAGCTAATACTAATTTAAGTCGGTATTTATGCACAAGGTAAAGTTTGAAAAACTAATATATGAAATAAATTTTGTATTTTTGAGTATATCTCTAACTCCGCTTTCTTCCTCTACATGCACATGTAATTAGTTAAAATAGTTCTCCAAATATTCATTCTTCTAGTGTTCGTGATTGAAAATGTCTTCTTCAATAAACACATCATTTCCTTCTTTGAGTGTCTGTTTTCCAAGAAATAATGGTGTTTGTATTTGAAATCTGTTCCTGCATCGATGTACTGAAATTGATCAGTAGTGTCGATCCATTATTTCTCAGATAAGAGCAGTTGCTTCTTCACGTTCGTTCATTCAACATTTAGCAATTAAATGGCCCTGTTCTCTGCACTAGTACCAATTTCATGTTTGCAGTTTTTTTCCTTTCATGGTGTTTGTTTTGAGCGGGTAAGTGATGGCAACGAAAACTTTATATTGGATCCAGTCTGGTATTCGATCTGATACCACATTATTTGATATAAATCACAACAAAGTGTATATTCAAGAAAGTAAACAATGTTGGTTTCAAGTATTAGAATGAAATCGATAGTATACACATGCAGACATCGGTTATGTAACTGCAAATCCTAACTAACATAACTGTTAGTCAGTCATGATAATCCTAATAAAGTTACAATAATGCATAAGTTATAATTTCACAAATCGTAAGTTTAAATACAAGCAATATTACAAACGACAAGATTATAACATCTTTAAAGCATGAATAGCAACCAATAATCTGTAATCTTTGTTCCCAATTACATTCTTTCCTCTTTGAGCCAAACTAAAGAAGCACAGCCTTTAGTCATGCGTCCTGGGAGCCCACAAACCACCTCAGCAAACCACATTTCAGGCTCCACGATCACCTGCAGCTGCATACTATTATTATTGTTGTTGTCGAGCCACACATCAGTTTCGCCTTCCGACTTGTTTGGGTACATCATCAGATGTATGCATGGTACCTATTATTATGCACAAGTGAGGTTGCGTTGTACAAGCACCAATAAAATGAACAATATTGCTATGGTTGACCTTCCTGCAGAGAACAATTAAAGCAAACAGCAATCACAATATATGATATGAAGCTGATCCAGTGATGCCAGTTGACTCATACTTGGACCGAGCGACATGCTCAAGTTATATGGGCCCATCAAGGATGAAAAGGTCTTAACAGTCCAGATCATGTTTGGGACTTTGCCACATGATCACCTTTTAAATTTTATCAAAATGGGCTGCTTTTCCCCAAACTTCTAAAAATTATGTAAAATTGCGTGTTTATTAGATTTTGAGTATTAAACGTTTTAATAATTAGCCAATTAGGCACTCAATTCACATATTAGCAGTGTTTTCACGACAGAAAATTTGAAGCGGCCATAATTGGACCGCTAAACCAATTATGAAACTGGGCCGGATGGTCGCATCGGAGTTTCAGTTATCATAATTTGTTTTCGTTTATTTCCTTCAAAAACTCATTTTATAAATAAATTTCTTCAAGACTCCATATATTTTCTTTAATTAATTGCAAATTCACACTAAAACACATAATATTTTTGCAACAAAAGAGATACCTGAGAATGGTTACTTCATGACAAAACTCATCCTCCATGCTAATCGACGGACAAAAAGCCTTCGATTTGCCACATCAGCGCTCGCAACACTTTTTATTTCTTCAGCAATTGAAGGGTATTCGCATCCGCTTCAGTTTCGAACATGCAAAGAACAAAATTCAGAACATAAAATTAAAAAAAATAATAGATAAATAAATAAACTACTTTTGGGTGTATCTTCTGTTTTGTAAACATAATTTCTGTTTCTTGAATCAAGAATCACAATTTGGGCTAACAAGTTATCAATTGCATAAAAGTTTGCTTTTGATAAAGAGAAAATTCCAATTTCACTCCCTGAAATATATTGCTGGGAGATGGAATAGCCCCTGAAAACTAATTTGCGCATGTTGTGCACCTGTATTTCTCCGGCGGGTTCTTCTGGCTCCTACCGTCAGTTGACTTACCGTTGACTCGTTAAAAATTGGCGAATTTACTATGTTACCCTTCTATCAGTATTATAACATAACCTACCCTGTTTCCCCCTCTTTCCCCATATTATCTCAGGCGATCCGATCGTCTTCTTCATCTTCATCCGTATAATCTTCGTTCATCTAATAAACATCGATTAACATCGGATGTCAAGTCAATACTCCTCGGGGTCACCTTCCAAGCCTTCCCGTGTAGACGACTGTTGTGTGAGATGCCCATGTGGTGCCGGGACATGTTACCGGATATCCAAGACCGATGCAAACCCGGGTCGTCGATTCTTGTGCTGTGTAAGTGTTTAATTACTCACGAATTAAGGTTCTAGTCTGTTTATCGATGATGGTTTCGGCTGTCGTGTGGCTTAGGTCAATTTTAGGGGTAATTGTTCTAGTCTGTGAATCAAATTAGGGTTGTTTGCTTGTTGATATATTTAGTCTGTTACAGAAGGGGAGTTGTGGATGGCTAAAATGGGCTGATGATCCCACATGCCCTAGTTGTAAAAAGGTAATTTAAGTAATGGTGAAGATGATGAACAAGAAAGATGAGTTCGCAAGAATGAAAACCAAAGAAGTAACAAGTTTAAAGAATGTCAAGTTGGGAGAAGATGAGTTGATGGCTTATTTGGTGCAAGAAGATGAATTATTTAGACCAAGTGAAGAACATGAAATGAATCTGGGTGATGATTATGACCCTGAGGTCTTGAAAGCAGCTTTCGACTACACTAGTGAGCCGGAGGAAGATTACTATCATGATCCATATGAAGACGATCTGTGACTGGTCAAGTGACGATTGTCACTGGAAATAGCATCGTACTTGGTTTGCATTTGAAATGTATTGTAATGTGTTACTTGAAATTGACATGGTTTAATGTATTGTAATGTTTGCATGTTTTGAGTAAAAAAAAAATTGTCAAAATAAACACAATCTGTCTCAAAAGCATTAAACACAAACTGTCAAAATAACATAAAAACCATCATATCCCAAATCAAACATACATGCCATAAGTCTTAAATTGTTTCAACCACAAACCATGATAACACACACTATCAATCTTACTCAAACACACCTTGTTGACATCATTATGGTTGACTTGGTGCCTTGCAAGTTCTGATGTTGTGTCCGAAACCTCCACATCTTCCACAACTCTTGGACTGCCCCAACTTAGTAAGTCTGCCTCCTACAGAAAATGCTTCCCGAACCTCTTCAATCTTCATCTTCCTCTTCTTGCTTGCTGCCAATTTCTTCTTCTCACCTAGTTCCTTCTTCCTGCTCTTATTCGGTCTGCCAATTTGAGTATGATGTTTAGGTGGAGTTAATATTGTTGGGCATTTTGAGGGAGTCCACATATCAGGGCCTGGTATGGGCCTGATTTGGTGGTTGTACACCTTCTTCTAAGTGTCTAACCAGTAAGCTTCATCAACCCACTTCTCCAACGGACCGACAAGCATGTTATTTTCTATCATGTCGTATAGGGCTGCCACCACATGTTTTCTTGGCATACCCGTCAAGTCCCATCTCCTGCATGTGCATGTCCTATCCTCCACATTCACCACACATTGGCTTTTCAAACTTTTAACCTATGAACATAATTGCATATTAACAAATGTTTGGTTGTAATATCATAGTAAGGCAAATAATGATACCTGGTAAGTGACTTCATCAACCATCATAACCGACAGTTTGCTTGCTTCTGTTTGGATTTCATCCCATGCTTTAGTTGCTTGTGGTGTTAAAGGGCCCTGGCAATGGCTTATATCTTCTTCACATTCATAATCCTCATGGTCATATACTCTCTAATATACTCCAAACATGTAATGATCGGCTTGTCTTTTGCTTCAACAAGTTGCTTGTTGAAAGATTCACAAAGGTTGTTCAACAGCATCACTTTTTTCCCTGCCTGAAAAATGTGATCTTGACCATCTTGTTGCCGGGATCTCACTAAGCCAGAGAAACATATCAAGATTTGTTTTCTTAATCTTCTTCATTGCCATGTTGAAGTATGGGACAGAAGTGGCCGATGCTGCCCTATAAAACAAGCCTTTATACAAATCTCCCCTCCAGGTTTGCCTCAAGTTCTCATGGATGTGTCTACAACAAAACCGATGCTCAGCCCTAGGGAAAACACTCTCAACTTCTTGAATAAGTCCCTATAACAGTCAAATCAGCATAATTAGTGTACATGAGTTTTCCTATTACAAATATATGCTAATTGTACATACCTTTTGTCGGTCACTTATGAAAGTGAAATTGGCATCATGAGGCAAGTCAAGATCATCTCCAAGGAGATTTAAGAACCATTTCCATGAGTCTGTGCATTCGGCTTCCACTATTGCAAAGGCAACAGGATACAAGCAATTGTTACCATCCGTCCCGATAGCAGTCAAAATCTGTCCGGGGTATTTCCCTTTCATAAAACAACCATCCAACCCAAGAAGTTCTCTACCAAGCAATTTAAATCCTCTAACAAAAGCAGCATAACACACATATATTCTTCTAAATTGCCTTATTTTAAGGTTAGGGTTAGCACATGGTTCAACATCTAATTTAATGTAACTACCTGGGTTTGCTTTAAGAATCTCAACAATATAGGATCTGAGGTGGGTGTATTGTTTGGTGTGGTCACTGTCCCTCCTTTGCTGAGCTATTGTCTTAGCTCTTCGCATCTTGGATTCAGAAAGTTGTATTTGATGCTTCTGCTAGAATTTGACCTTCAATTCCTTGGCCGCTATGTTGGGGGTGGTTTGTAGCTCAACCTCAACCTCTTTGGCAATAGTAGACATTGTGTACAGATCAATTGATTACTTCTGAGACACTCGTGTTTTTCTGGAATGGCCTTCACACACCAATTATCCTCAACAGATTGTCTTGAGATGTGCATCGTCCTAGGGCAAGTGGGTTTCATATCCCTTTTTTTTACCTTCAACTTTTCTTGACTTGACACATTTGGCCCCTCACCAGCAACCAACTTCGGATTGGTCCCCAAACAAATCACCCTAAACCTTAAAGGATCATTCTTCTTTATATACAAATCTCTTCTGCCATGAAGAGCATAACTCTTAACCATCTCATTCAATGTTTCCTTTGATGGTGACTCATCATCATTATTCCTTTCCTTCCCCTTGAACTTTCTTAGCTGACTATTCAAGACACTCAAGCCCTCATCATATGAGCTCTCATAGGTATCCATGCAAGGATTCAAACCATCATCATCACTAATATGATCACCTACTACCTCTTCCACATCAAAATCTACAATAGCTTTATACAACCTCATGTCAACTTCTACATCCTCCAAGGGTGTTTGAAAGGCAGTTGTATACTCAGGATCACTTTCATCTGATCGATCACTATCATAACTGTCATCATCTTCCTCACTAGAACTACTTTCACCACTCACTTCATGAACATTTTCACCACTTACTTCATGGATACTTTCACCACTCACTTCATGAACACTTTCACCACTCACTTCATGGACACTTTTAAAACCATGTACAAATCCAGAATTATATACCACAACTTCAGTACCACTAATCCTGCCATGTTCTACAAAAATCTCAACAATGTGACTACCGACACCATCACTGTAACAATTCGGGTTTTTCACTTTTTCATTTGTAACCATTACCCGACCCATTTACGGGTTCGGGCTCGTTCTTTAATAATATCCGCATTTATTGAGTTTTAATTATTATTTTTATAATATTGTCATGATCCATTATTATACCCAACCCGCATTCATGTTTTTGGTATACCCGAAACAAATCAATCAACTGATTAGCTGTCCATGATTCGTTTATAATCAAAGTTTGAATTTGGAAATCGTTTATGTATGTAAAACGCGCCTCACCGACGATTTGATTAAGTTAATAACACCAACTGATTCGTTTTTCCTTCTTTAACATAACCGAAAACCCTAAATCACGGATGAACACGAAATCATTGTTATTATTCCAATTAATTTTGAGGTGTAACATCACGGGAATTTTGGGCCAAAAATGTCAAGTTTCCAAAGTTAAGGGATCAATTATGCCAATTTCCAAACTCCAAGGGCTAAAATGAAAATTTTGTTTTCTTGTCCTATTGCGATACGCGACCGAACAAAGGATGAGCCCATCGCGTACCGCGATGGGGCTTGGTCAAAGTTTCTAGAAGAAGTCAACGACGATACGCGATCGCCGTTGAGCCTACGTCATCGCGTACCGAGATAACGTGGCCTGACACGCCTGACACCTTTTCACCACGTGTCCACACGTGGCACACCGGTCGCCACGTGTCCCGACACGTGGCCACACGTGGCATGTTGTCTGCCACGTGTTAACAAGTGGCACAACGTCTGCCACGTGGCGACACGTGGCAGACCTACGTTGTGACGCATCGGGGCTACGTCGCACTACGCGACGGGGTCCTTAGTACCCGTCGCGTATCGCGATAGGACATCAGATTTTGCCTATAAATAGCAGCCTCGGGTTTTCATAACTCCACACCAAAATCTGCATACAATCTTCTCTCTATATATGTCACTACACCTCGAGAATCGTACCCTCGCTCCACCTCGAAAACCGTGCCCAAATCCTCGTTTTCCGTGCCCTACCTCGATAAGCGTGCCACTTTCCGACAACGAGTATACCAAGAAGGTGATCCCGTACCGACATCCCGGAGATCATCTCGAAGTGCGTGTCGTGAAGAGTTGGTGTCTCGAGAAACGTGCCGTATTGAAGTGGCGATCAAAGCAAGTGTTGAAAAGACTAAGCGGCGTAGAAGTGCTGCTCGAGTATCTAGAGAATTATAAGCCGAGTTAAGGTAAGTGTAATGCCCGGCTAAAATAATAATAAAATATTATAAAGGCTTAATGCCCTAAGTCGGAATTATACTCGATGATTATAAAGAAAAGAAAATATATAACAAAGAAAAGAAAAGAAAGAAATATAAAAGTGTATATATATATGTGTGTGATTAGATATATAATTCTTTGTTATGAATATTATTTAAGTAATAAGGGTATTCTTAAATGATAAAAGAAAAAGAATACGTTTCTTAAAAAAGAAGAAACCTCGGGTTTTTAATAATAAACTAAAGGTTTATAAATATTGCTTTTAAACTAAAGGTTGTAAAGTAAAAGATTATTGAACTAAAGGTTCATCGAGATAAATAAGACTAGAGGTCTTAAGCCGGATTGTATATCCGACTAATAAAAGTTATACTCGTACTATAGGTGCGAGATAGCAAGAAAGAGAACTCAAGGACGGTGTTGGAAACCGATCCCAATCAAAGGTGAATACGCCACACTTTTACAAACTTGTTTTCGAACAAATAAATGTGTTATGTGTAAAAACTTTACATGAGGCCACGTGTCTCTAAAAACATTATGAATAAGAGTAAAAACCTAGCCCTCATTCTATAGTATACGTTTGTCTGGATCCTTACATATGTGGTAAAATGCGGTGGGCACATCGCACCACGCCTGGTCACGACCTCCAGCCACGATGGGCCGAACCAAAGTATGTTCGAGTGAGAATGACCTTGTGTATATTTATGGTACCTAAGTACGTCGAAACACTTATAAACAAGTAAATCTAAACGAGACTTTCGTCTCGTCCTTTTGTAATGTGAATATTTAACTTTAAATCCACATGTTTTATAAAGTCTTCCGCTAATAACCCGTAACTCTGATTTATATACAAATGTGGTACCAACTATCAAGTCGCACTCCTAGGCCTAAGATGGGGGTGTGATAGGTTGGTATCAGAGCCATCGATCTTAGCGAATTGGGTATCATAAAACAATACCCAAGCTTCTATCCAAGCATAGGAAATATTTTACTTGTTTATTTGAATAGGGATAAGATTGGCTGGTAACCCTTTCTTTCCCTCTCTACATTCTAAACCACCCATCAAATATGTCTTATGAGAAATTAATGGAGTATTGTGATCGTGAAGCAAGAAGAGCAAGAAAATACTACAAATTCCCAAAGGACGTCATGAGTGAAGATTACTTTGAGGCCTTCTTTAGCCGAGACCAATACATTGAACGTCTCAAACCAATATACTTCCCCGGGAATGAGCATTGTCCAATTAAATTACCCGATAGTCCACCACCACCAAGAATCGAACCATCGAGACACTCGAGCTATCATCCACCCACAATGCCCATATATCATCCATCCGAAATACCGACGTACCACCCAACGGAGATCCCTACTTACCAACCATCGGTGGTTCCGCAATACTTTCCCACCGGATATTTCCCAAATGCACACCCATCCTATGCCTTCCTTTCAAACCGACCCATAAAGGAAAAACCAAAATCCCCATCCTCCGACTGAATGCAGTGCCACTCTGACCCACGAAGGTGGCTTACTGGAAGCTCCACCATGAATGAAGTCCACTCACGACCCAACAATGGCGAAGGATCATCCCGCAAACCAAGAATGAGGGTGACGATGCCTTATAAGAGTTTTAAGATGCCCGCAATGACCAACGAGACCACCCAATATATGGAAGAGGAGGAAGAACCTATGGAGGAAGAAGAAGAGGACCCTGAGGAAGAGAAGGATCCTGTAGAAGAGTCCGAACCGGAAGAAGAGCATCCTGACAATCCTAACGAGATATCAACATCCATTGATGGATCACTCACTTCCCACAACCCAAGCTACGGTTTCGTCGATCCGTATGTTCAGTATCTTGAGAATATCAAGAACCAAGCTTCGTCAAGCTTCCCACCGTTCCAAGGTGTAATCCCAACTGAAGAAGAACAAGCCGATGAGATTCGCGAGCAAAACAAAGCTGCTAAGACTTTCTTCTACCTTGCCTCTGATATGACTGAAGTCCCGTATCCTGAACCAAGAAATCATTACGAGATATTGACATTGGGTTACCGTGACCCACCTCCACAATATGGATACCCCGACGTTATCCCATAGTCATATGAAGAACAACTCGATCACGCTTTACACAAGACTGATGATTGGAGAAAGAAGGTGGTTGAGGAAGGGAAGAAAAAGAAGAATATGGGAGAGAAGCTTCTTCACAAATGCAACAAACTGACAAGGGTTGTTAAGAAGTGTTTGAAGGACTGAGATGATGGTGGCGATGGCGTATTTCAAGAGATGAAGTGTATGTGTGTAATCTAGTTTGTTTGTAATGTGTTAAGTGATGTATGGATAAGAATATATATACATTGAGTATGAATGTATATATATATATATATGTGGTGTTGTAATAATCCTTGTATATACCTTGTAAGGTATATACAAATGTTGAAATAAGATGTGTGTTTAATAAAGAACATTCGTTAAATTTCAGATATAAAATAATAAAAAAAAAGATAATATGTGTCAACAAAGTAATAACCTTGAGGTTACCCGAAAGGAAGCCGAAAAACAAAAAGAAAAAGGAAAGGGGCCCGAAAACGAAGACGAAGATCCAATTCCCGAAAAATTTATCGACCGAATTCAAAAGATGATTAAAGATGCAGTTAGGGAAAAATCCATGGCTAGATCTCAATCTAGACAAACAAAACATTCTCACTCGGCTAATCCTTCCCGAAAATCTGTTTCTAAACCTCGATCTAGACCTTCGCATAGGGAGGAAAGTGTTCATGATTCAAACGCTGATGGTGGCGTTCGTCAAGAATTCAAGAGGCTCAAAATATGTGGGTTTACGTTCAAAGACTTCAAGTACTATGGGCCAAAGGAATTCCATGGTGATAAGGGAGCCATCACGACCGTAGGGTGGCTTGAGGAGATGGAGACAATCGTGATTGCGAGCAAGTGTTCGGAAGAAGAAAAGATTCAATACTCTGCCCTAATGTTTAGAGGTGAGGCCCTAGAGTGGTGGAATACTTTGATAATGAGTAAAGGAAGGGAGGTTATGTACAACATGTCATGGAGCGAGTTTAAAGAATTGCTGATGTCGAAGTTCTGTCCGATGCACGAAACGGACCAAATTCAAACCAAGTTCTTATCTCACAAGGTTGTTGGAACAAACCTTCGTGAGTATAATACAAAATTCCACGAATACTGTCGCCTGGTTCCCCAGCTGGTTACCCCGGAATCCAGAAAAGTTACACGCTGCATATGGGGATTATCACGAGAGATCCGTGACATGGTGAGGTCGCACTTGCCACAAACCGCTGACTCCGCGATGGAGTTGGCCGGGTACTTGATGGGCGGAATGATCTGCAACAAAGAAGAAGACAAGAGGACCGCAACAACACAAGACCCAAAGAAAGAAGGAAATACTCGATTCAAGGGTAAAGGAGTCGATCAACGAAGATCTGGCTTCAACCCCGGCATCCCACAATGCAAAATTTTCAAGAAGTATCATGGGGGGAGATTCCATTTGACTCCGCGACTTTGTGAATCGTGTCACAAACCCGGCCACGCCACGGCCGATTGTTGGAAGAAGAAGATGACTTGCTACAACTGCAAAGAGATGGGACACCTTAGTTTCGAGTGCCCCAAGAATAGCCCGCGACTGGTGGTGCGGGCGGTAGCGGTCAAAAGAACGAGGCCAAGAAGGGAAATGCAAGAGTTTTCGTCCTGGATACCAAGAAAGCGGCCGACACACAGGAACTATTACCGGTACGTTCCTTGTTAACAAAGCATATGCTAGAGTCTTGTTTGATTCAGGAGCCCATTTAAGTTTTATAGATTATAAGTTTTGTAGTCTATTAAACGAAACTTTAATCAAACTTAATAAAACTCTAAGCGTCGAGACCGCTAGAGGCGAAATTTTTAAAATCTCCGAAGCTTTAGAAAACGGAAAAATCTTATCAGCCGGTTACGTGTTACCTATTCAATTGCTACCTATGACTCTTGCTGGTTTTGATGTTGTGTTGGGTATGGATTGGTTATCCGACAACCATGCCTGTATCCTTTGCAATAACAAGACCATTGAACTCCAATTCCCGGACAAACGAACAATTCGGATTGAAGGGGATAAAGACGCTGGCCAAGTTAGCCTAATCTCTATGATAAGGGCTAACAAATGTTTGAATCAAGGATGCTTAGCATTCATGGCCTACGTCATCGAGGAACCAAAACCCAAAGAAATCAATGACGTTCCTGTAGTTTCTGACTTTGCCGATGTCTTTCCTGATAAGCTTCCCGGCATTCCCCCCCGATCGTGAAGTAGAATTCAGGATCGATCGTATTCCTGGAACTGCTCCGATCGCTAAAGCTCCATATCACCTCGCACCAACCGAGATGAAAGAATTGAAGAAACAACTTGACGAGCTTCTCGAGAAAGGATTCATACGACCAAGTTCATCACCATAGGGAGCGCCGATACTTTTTGTCAAAAAGAAGGATGGATCCATGCGAATGTGCATCGATTACAGAGATCTCAACAAAGTCACAATCAAGAATCGATATCCACTTCCTCGAATCAAAGATATTTTTGACCAACTTCAAGGTGCTAGCTTCTTTTCCAAAATCGATCTTCGTTCCGGCTATCACCAACTCAAATTCCAATCCGAAGATATTCCGAAAACCGCGTTTCAAACACGGTACGGCTATTACGAGTTCACCGTTATGTCATTCGTACTTACCAATGCACCGGCTGCGTTCATGGACATGATGAATCGTATTTGTAAGCCTTACTTAGATAAATTTGTGATCGTATTCATCGACGACATATTAATTTATTCCAAGTCTAAGGACGATCATGAAAATCACCTTCGAACGTTACTTGAAATTCTTAGAACCGAGAAATTGTACGCCAAGTTCTCGAAATGCGAATTCTGGTTGCACGAAGTGAAATTTCTTGGTCACATCATCAACGATAATGGAATTCAAGTGGACCCGCTAAGATTGAAGCCATCTCTAAGTGGGAGATCCCAAAGTCGCCAACCGAGATTCGAAGCTTCTTGGGATTGGCCAGCTATTATCGAAGGTTCATCAAAAACTTTTCACGAATCGTTGTTCCCCTAACCTCCTTGACTCGAAGGAATATCAAATATGAATGGGGAACAAAGCAACAAGAGGCGTTCGATATACTTAAACAAAAGCTTACCCAAGCTCCAATACTGGCCTTGCCAGAAGGTATTGAAGATTTCGTTGTCCATTGCGATGCATCTCATTCTGGCTTGGGATGTGTACTAATGCAACGCAAGAAAGTTATCGCTTACCCTCTCGTCAACTCAAAGTACACGAAAAGAACTATACGACTCACGATCTAGAGTTAGGCGCCATAATCTTCGCACTTAAGCTATGGAGGCACTATCTCTATGGAGTAAGATTTACCGTGTACACTGATCATAAGGTCTTAAAGAATATCTTTGATCAAAAGGAGCTCAACATGCGCCAACGACGCTGGATGGAGACTCTCAACGACTATGACTGCGAAATAGTTTATCATCAAGGTAAAGCCAACGTTGTGGCTGATGCCTTAAGTCGTAAAGAACATGAGAAGCCCAAAAGAGTCCGAGCGTTAAGGCTAGAACTTCAAATCGATCTTGTTGACCAAATCAAATCCGCTCAAACTCAAGCGATCAACGAAAACCAAATCTCTGATGAAAAACGCAATGGCACCATTGACTCGTTAGTCAAAGGTGATGATGGTATTCTTAGAATGGGAAACCGAATTTTGGGTGCCAATTGTTGGAGGATTGCATGAGAAAATCTTGAACGAAGCTCATAAATCCAAATATACGATGCATCCCGGGAGCGACAAAATGTACCATAATCTTAAAGCAAACTATTGGTGGAATGGGATGAAAAGGGATGTCGCTTCGCATGTTGCGAAATGTCTTACATGTTTGAAAGTCAAGGCTGAACACCAAAAGCCTTCGGGACTGCTCCAGCAACCCGAACTTCCCGTATGGAAGTGGGAGTTGATCACTATGGATTTCATTACCAAACTCCCTAAAACGACTCGACAACATAATGCAATCTGGGTGATTGTGGATCGATTAACAAAGTCCGCACACTTCATACCTACTAATGAGTCGTACTCAATGGACAAACTAGCTCGTATCTATGTTAACAACATCGTCGCTTTTCACGGAGTACCACTGTCCATAATTTCTGACCGAGACAGCCGTTTCACGTCTCATTTTTGGAAAAGCTTCCAACAATCACTCGGCATAACGCTTAACCTTAGCACGGCCTATCACCCACAAACTGATGGGCAAAGCGAAAGAACAATTCAAACGTTGGAAGATATGCTCCGCGCATGTGTGATAGACTTAGGTGGAAGTTGGGACAACCACTTAACCCTAATGGAATTTTCGTATAACAATAGTTATCACACTAGCATTCAAGCCGCGCCATTTGAGGCATTATATGGTCGAAAATGTAGAACGCCCGTGTGCTGGTCTGAAACCGGAGATAATCAATTATCCGGACCCAAGATAGTCCAAGAAACCACCGACAAAGTCATTCAAATCCGTGAACGACTTAAAACGACAAGTGATCGCCAAAAGAGTTACGGCGATGTTCGTCGTAAGCCGTTAGAGTTTAGTGTCGGTGATAAAGTTCTTTTGAAGGTTTCGCCATGGAAAGACGTAGTCCGTTTCGACAAGAAAGGAAAGTTAAGTCCTCGATTCGTTGGACCCATTTGAGGTACTTTAACGAATTGGTACTGTCGCATACCGATTGCGACTGCCCGAGGAAATGCAAGGGATACATGTTGTATTCCATATCTCGAATCTGCGTAAATGTTTAGCCGATTAATCTCTCTCGACGCCGTTAAAAGATGTTGAAATTAACGAGAACTTAAAATTCGTAAAACGACCAATTCAAATCGAAGATTCAAAATTAAAGAAACTTAAAAGATGAACCTTGAAAATCGTGAAAGTAAAATGGGATTCCCGACGAGGACCCGAGTATACTTGGAACTCGAGTCCGAAATGAGAAAGAAATACCCCCACTTATTCTCGTGAAACAATCTCGAGGACGAGATTTATTTCAAGTGGGGAGGATGTAACATCACGGGAATTTTGGGCCAAAAATGTCAAGTTTTCAAAGTTAAGGGATCAATTCTGCCAATTTCCAAACTTCAAGGGCTAAAATGAAAATTCTGTTTTCTTGTCCTCTCGCTATACGCGACCGGACAAAGGATGAGCCCATAGCGTACCGCGATGGGGCTTGGTCAAAGTTTCTAGAAGAAGTCAACGGCGATACGCGATCGCGGTTGAGCCTAAGTCATCGCGTACCGCGATGACGTGGCCTGACACGCCTGACACCTTTTCACCACGTGTCCACACGTGGCACACCGGTCGCCACGTGTCCCGACACGTGGCCACACGTGGCATGTCGTCCGCCACGTGTTAACACGTGGCACTGCGTCTGCCACGTGGCGACACATGGCAGACCTACGTTGTGATGTATCGGGGCTACGTCGCGCTACGCGACTGGGTCCTTGGTACCCGTCGCGTACCGAGATGGGACATCAATTTTGCCTATAAATAGCAGCCTCGGGTCTTCATAACTCCACACCAAAATCTGCATACAATCTTCTCTCTACACATCTCACTACACCTCGAGAATCGTACCCTCGCTCCACCTCAAAAACCGTGCCCAAATCCTCGTTTTCCGTGCCCTACCTCGATAAGCGTGCCACTTTCCGAAAAAGAGTATACCAAGAAGGTGATCCCGCACCGACGTCCCGGAGATCATCTCAAAGTGCGTGCCGTGAAGAGTTGGTGTCTCGAGAAACGTGCCGAATTGAAGTGGCAATCAAAGCGAGTGTTGAAAAGACTAAGTGGCGTAGAAGTGCTGCTCGAGTATCTAGAGAATTATAAGCCGAATTAAGGTAAGTGTAATGCCGGCTAAAATAATAATAATATATTATAAAGGCTTAATGCCCTAAGTCGGAATTATACTCGATGGTTATAAAGAAAAGAAAATATATAACAAAGAAAAGAAAAGAAAGAAATATAAAAGTGTATATATGTGTGTGTGATTATATATATAATTCTTTGTTATGAAAATTTCGTCTCATCCTTTTGTAATGTGAATATTTAACTTTAAATCCACATGTTTTATAAAGTCTTCCGCTAATAACCCGTAACTCTGATTTATATACAAATGTGGTACCAACTATCGAGTCGCACTCCTAGGCCTAAGATGGGGGTGTGACATGAGGATACCTTCCTTGTTTACTCGCCGACATTAACCCTCTATTTAATTGGATTCATTTCAATTGTTAATACCCGTTCATCATAATTGCGATTTCTAGGGTTTGTAATCAATTGAGGATAAACAGCTTGTGTTTATTAATATTTGAACCAGGGTCTTATTGCACGTCGCCTAAGTGGCCTGCTGGTTAACTCATGCATGTTTGGGGGTGGAGGTCATGGGTTCGACCCTCCCACACCCCCTTATTTTTGGAAAATGATCTTTAAATTCTTTTTAATCAATAAATTCATTTTAACAATAATAATAATGATTAAACAAAGTTGTTTAACTAAAAACCGACCTTTTAATATTCGTTTTCCTTCATATATTTCTCTAAGACACGTTTTCATTTAATATATATATATATATATATGTATATATAAAGATACTCAAAAACTAACATTTTAATATATATATATATATATATATATATATATATATATATATATATATATATATATAAATCAAGTAACTTTATTTATAAAAAACTAAAAATAGTATTTTATATTTTCTTAAATCAAAGTAATAGTTTAAATATTAAATCCCTAAATAAATATAATTGGTTATCGTTTAACTAGCGTCGTAATTAAGATCCTTATTTTAATCACATCCTTTACTCTCTTAGGCGTTAACGTTCGCGTGTGATCCTTTTTCCTCATTCTCATCATATTAGTCATCCTCGTTCATCTTTGAGGTGAGTACCACATTCCCCCTTTTACTCGTTTATCATTTTTGGGGAAATATGCGTAACTTAGTATATCTTCACACTTTATCTATACACAAAACTGCAATTGTTGTCCTACGTGTTAACTAATCTCATGCCATACTTGTTATATGTTTATGTGCTCAATGTGAACCGCATTCGGAGAGGTCCAACATAATCTCAGAAAATAGTATGATCATATGCTAGTCGATTTAGCCTTGTGCTATTCGGCATCTCATTTTATTTGCTCACTGGTTGATTGGTTAAATCTTATATGACTCGTTGCAGCTACGTATTTTATTATATATGTATAACTGAACTGGTGTGTTGCTCACTCAATCTCGTGGTTGACAAACTATATTATTTTCAACGCATATGCAGGTCACCGTTTGATGTGAAGTGTGGACTTAGAAGAATTGTTTTAAGGACTTATGCTAGAAGAGTTTATTTTGAGACTATGAATTTTCATTTAAATTGTTTGATGTTTTGTTTACTTGAATTTTTTTTTGTAATGAATAATGGTGTTATTTGAATTAAATAAATAGATATTTGAATTTTAATATTTGCATGATAGTAACCTTGCGAGCTGTGACAATCAGTCCACGCCCCGGCATTTCCGCCGTAGGTTGGGGTGTGACAGATTGGTATCAACGCCGAAGGTTTAAGATAGGTCGTTAGATATTGCCTTAGACACATGTTTAGGAGCCATATACGTGCTTATCTGCTTACCTTACGTGTTCTATTTGATTGTTACTGCTTTCCCTTAGCTAGTAATTTTCCTTATTATATTATTGTCATGCACACACGCACTGCCCCGAGGCTATGCCTCAAAACTTAATATTTTTATTTAAATTTAAAATCAATATTAGATTGCTTTTTTTAATTGCGGGAAATTCCTTAAGAATTCCCACCTGTTGTTTTCACTCGTTCTCCTTAAGGCTAGGTTATATGGCATGTCCCTATCATAAGAAAAAGGGAGAGAAACTGTGAGTTGGGCACTGGCAAAACGGTTCCAAGAACCAAAGGTAAGACGCTAATCCTTACCTGGGTGATAATCTGACCACAGTACTCAACCCTATGGACCCGAGCGAGACCCATGAATGCCATATGACCAACACCCTAAGCTGTTAACTATAACCACACTAGTGGTTGCATTCCTATATTTTTTTAAACCGAATTCACGGTGGTTCGTGGCTTAAATTCGGTAACCTTCCGATTATGGTTTTTACGTTATTTCAAGTGGTTAGTCGGGAATCCCGACTATCCATTTATTAACTTGTTTCGTATTTTTGTCGGAGTCATCAACGTGGCGGTTCACAAGATACTCCGACTACCCATATTTTTTCGATAGTTCATTATTTGGTTTGGTCGGTTAAAGACGCTCATTGGGCCGACAAACTATATTGCATTGATAATTCGTTAATTAGTTGGGACAACCAAATTGCCATGTAACGCTCATACTAAAATTATTCTCACCAAATTATTGATGTGAAAATCCTATAAAATACGATATACTAAAAATTATTATATAATTTTTTTTTTAAAAAAAAGAAACAATTTTTTAATAAAAAAATAAGCGGGTCTTCGATCTTACCCGACCCATATAACTTTTAAGTTGTGTTATAAAATCTTATTTATATGTGAAACCCTTTTATCATCAAACTCTAAATATATTATAAACTTCTTTACAATAAATAAAATTAAACTCCAAAAAAGTATATAAATATTAAAAAAGAATAATGTAAAACAGCCCCCGTTATACGTGGGATAACAACTAGTGTGTGTATATATATATAGGATAGATGTTTTGAGAAGTCATTGAGTTATAAAAAATTTAAGAACTCAATTACAACACGTTCAATTAAATGTGCATTAGTTTTGCAGATGAAATTAAATTTGAATATATAAAACTAAAGGAAAAAATATTTTAAAATGGTTGGAGGGATATTTTAGTAATGTTATAATTTCACCATCTTTTTATACATTAAAAAAAATCAAACCTATTTATTATTATTCTAAAGACTTTACTTTCAATTAAACTTTGTTATTATTTTTTAAATCCAGATCACAAATGCAACATTTTTTTTAAATCCGGATCAAAAAAACAACATTTTAATTTTTTTCTCTAAATTTATCACTCAAATAAGATATTATGTAATACAGTTCATGTAACATTGGGTAACATATATATACATACATATATAATGATTTTAGTTGATCTACTCATAAATAATATTACAATTCCACCATCTTTCACTAATGTTTGTCTTTCTTTTAGTTGATCATTTCAAATCAACATCAAGTATATAAATTACCCAAATTAAAATACAATACACAAATTACATAAATTATCCAATTTACATCAACACCAATTACATAAAATAATCAAATTACACTAATTACCTAACAACAAATACACAAAATTACATAATACACAATGTAAATAAATTACAAACACTATACAAATTACATAAATTACCTAAGTACACAAATTACCAAATTATTACACAATACAACAAATACAGAAATTACATCTACACCAATTATACAAATTGCCTAAATTAGCTACATCAATTAGACAAATTACCCAAATTACATTAACATAAATTACGCAAATTATCTTCAACGATTACACAAATTACCCAAATTATATTTACACCAATTACAAAAATGATTGAATTAATTAACATCGTCATATTCATTGTGGTTGCTAGAGTTAGGCGTCCTTGTCTACACCATGCACACATGTTATGTAACCTCCTAATAAATTAAATATTAATATGTGAGTTGAAATCATATTATCATATGGGGATTGTGAAATCGTTTGTGAGAAGTGCATGATCGTGTGGAATAAGTGTGTGGTTGCATAAATGAACGGTGTATTAAATCGGTTAGAGAAACAAGATACATCTTTCCTTTGATTTTGTAAAAGTATAAGTAAAGCTGTAAAAGAATCGAATGAACACGAATAAGGCCTTATTCATGTTTGTTTGTTAAGGAAATTGTGTGTTCACGACCGGTTCACGAACACTTACCGAATGCAATTTTACGTTTGTGTTCGTTCATTAAGGAAATTATTGTATTCACCAACATAAACGAACACAGATAAAATAAACGGAGCATAGCAATTGAGATCGGTTTATTCATCAATGTGAATAATAAAAAAATGAAATGAGAACAATACAATAACAATGTGAGAATATAGTTTCTTGTTTTATGTTAGAGGTAATAACTTAAAAAATATAAAATGCTTATAATACAAAGAAACGTACAAAAAACTTTCATGAACAGCATATACAAACGAATATGAATGAATGATCATGAATATATTATCAAACGTTCGAAATCACAATTGAAAGAACGGGAGCTTTATTGGTGTTCGTTTGTTTAACTAATCGATGGAATTTCTTGTTCATGTTCTTTCGTTTATTAAACGAACGAACATAAGTGTAAGACTTGTTCGTTTACAGCCCTAAGTATAAGACATGTTTATTACTAGGATTCTTAAATAAAAAAAAGGGTTTAATAGTCATACATGATGTCTTCTTATCAATATCTTGAATAACTTAGACATGTATAACTTAAAGACCTCACACTCAACTTTCACACACCCTTTAAATTAACTGTTATATTAGGGGTTTTTTTTTTACAAAAACAAATTGAATATGCAAATATGTTTCCATTGTGACGTAAAACAAATCATGAACCTATTAATCTTCATGTAAAAATATACCTTGAAATTTAAACATTGACAATAAGCTCTAGATATGCAATCATTAATCGACGTAACTCTCAAAACAAGAGCATGAATCTTGAGCGATCTTAAATAAAGTATTAGAATCTAGGAAAAATCTGAGGGACTGCACGCGTGGTTTCTTTCATGAATGTTGCTAGATTAAAGTGTTTCTATTAGCACACACTATATAACCAAATCAAATTAAATAATGCTATGAGTTGTAAACACATATTGAAACATACGTTGTCATGCTTATGTATTCCGACCTTTATGTATGTGGATGTGTGTTTAAATTGGAATAAGATAAATGTGACATAGAGATACATGTGATATGAACACTAACATATATAATTACTACTCTTGTATTATCAAATAAGAAATAGGTGATTAATCAACATATTTATTATTAAGGGTTATTTTGACCGGTGAAATTTTACCCTTATATGGGTTAAAAATCTAAGAATTAATATGATGTTGACACGTCAGTAATAGAAAAAGGTAAGAAGCAACGTGAAAACGTGTCAACTCTCATGCCAATTTTTTTATTCTTTTATATAGAGTATAGATAAAAGTGAATAAATTATTAAATCAAATAATATAACTTTTTTATTAGGATGAAATGATATAATCATTGCTATTCTATTATGATTTTCCTATGTGAAACTAAATAAATGGTTTTCAAAAACCATGTACCAGCCCACAAGATTCACTAACCAAATAGGGTTAAAACGAGGGGCTTAAATGAAAAATATCCCAACCCATCTTCTTATAAATAAAACCCTAATTCTACTTTCCTTCACATAATATATTCAACATATCTTCTTATTCTCTAGCCGCTTCTGTAACCCTAGGAGCTCGTTTGTCCATGTTAGACGTTCGGTCATCTTTGTTTGGTCTCATCTCTACCGCCGCATCGGATAACATGTTGATTGTTCATAGCGCCGGAAGTGGCAAGCAAGTCATCAAAGGCCAGATGAGGATCAACCAAAGGTATATATACATATTAATATATATATGGTTGCATGTTAAAATGTTGTGAATTCGAAGTGCTGTATATGTTGATCGCCTATATATTAATATCACTGATCTATATATTACTATATATTTTTAGGTATTTGTATATTTGCAGGGTTCGTCTTCTGGTTCCAAATCAGTTATGGATTCGGATCTCTGGATCAGCCAAAGGTGTATATATATATATATATATATATATATATATATATCCTCAGGTAAAATCTCACCCTCTTCAGCGTCCTCATTGTCACATGTGCCAGCTGGTGTTTCCATCTCAGCAGGCTCAACACGCGGTAGCACATCGCTTGGGCTTTAGAGGTTGATAAATTCGGTCAAGCTAATTTTTATTACTAAATCCATGAATGTTATTTATGAATGAATGCTTCTTACAAATTAACAGTATGCAACTGCAGGTGAGCATGGGACCCTGCAATGCGGTTTGTTGATGTGGTTGTGAGCTTGACTAAAATCGGGAAAGAAGCTGAAATTAATGGGGATGGAGTCAAGCTTGAAGAACCAACCGAAGACCAAACTCAATCCAACGAACGAGGTCGGTTGCTAGTCGCACACGCAATATTCAAATACATGTGGAAGGAGAGATGGTATCCAATGAGACAACGACGTTAGCTGACCTCGACCACAACCCGGGACATTAATCCCTCACATGCTAAAGTGTAGGGTTAGATATGACAAAGTGTCAAAAGTATGTTTAGTTTCTAGATTTATTATTGTAGAAGGGGTGAACTTGTAAATAGCAATAGGTTGAATCTGTATTTCCCATGTATAAAATACATTCCAAAATCAATAAAAATATCACACTTTTGCAATTCAATCTGTTTGATTATTTATTGTTCTTAAATAAACAGCAAAGATAAATGGGAGTTAAAGTTATGTTTTGCTATGCTTATAAACTTCGCGTGATGATTATGTAAAACCCGTGATTCAAACAGGCAACTTATATGCATCGGTAAACCTAAACATCATTAGTTTTGAAACTGTACAGGATTAATTATCTCTAAACACCTTGAAACTTTGTTGCACAAAGCAAGCCTTGAATTTAATATTTCTGCAAACAGCACGGTATGCATATCATCAGAGATATGGTTGTGAACGAACTTAACAAGCATGAACGGAGCTTACTTGTCTTTGTTCAAGTGAGTTTAACGAACAAAACATACAAACACGGATTAGTTTAATTACTTATTAGATATACAAACATACATGAACAAATGCAAAACGAGAGCATGAATCTTGAGCGATCTTAAATAAAGTATTAGAATCTAGGAAAAATCTGAGGGACTGCACACGTGGTTTCTTTCATGAATGTTGCTAGATTAAAGTGTTTCTATTAGCACACACTACATAACCAAATCAAATTAAATAATGCTATGAGTTGTAAACACATATTGAAACATACGTTGTCATGCTTATGTATTCCGACCTTTATGTATGTGGATGTGTGTTTAAATTGGAATAAGATAAATGTGACATAGAGATACATGTGATATGAACACTAACATATATAATTACTACTCTTGTATTATTATAATAATATTTGCAATTATTTATTTCTGTTTTTAAAATTCAAAGCTGACTACTATTGCAACAATGTTTTGTAGTTTTTAGTAGTATTCAGTCTCAACTAATTTTTCATATTTTATATTTGACCAAATTTTAATTAGCATAAATGACAAATTTAATGTAGCTGGAAATTTTAAATAATTTGCTTTTGATTATACTCGAAAGTTAATAAGCTTCGTATTAAAAACTTATTAATTTATTTAACCAATTTAATATGTGGTGTATTACTTATTTCAAATTTACATTTAAAAAATCTTAGATATTTACTATAATTACTTATTTATTTTAAGATATTCACCATCTTTAATTTTAATGATACATTTCAATCATTTATATATTAATTTATTTTTATTTTTAAGAACTGAATTTGATCACTCTTTTTTAGTTTTAATATTCTTAGATCTCAATAAACTTTACATCTTTTATATTTAATCAATTTTTAATTAGGCATAAATGTCAAGAATTGCCGATTCGTCTAAATTATTCCGGCCAAATTAAAAAATAAACTAATAAACTAAATAGTATAAAAAAAATTTCGTGATAATTAAAAAAATTTATAGTATATTGTTTAGTTACTAAATTTTCAAGAAAAATGTAAAGTTTTTTATAATAATATTTACATTTATTTATTTCTGTTTTTACAAAATCGAAATTGACGACTTTTGCAACAATCTTTTGTAGTTCTTAATAGTACTCAATGTTATCAAACTTTACGTCTTTTATATTTAACCAATTATAATTACGCATAAATGTCAAGATTAATGTATATAGTTGAAAAAAGAATTATATAATGAAATTGATTTTAAATAAAGTAATGATATTAAAGAGTTTGAAACATAATTTACTGCAGATTGTAGTCGCTTTAATTAAATTTTAATTATGGAATGACCTCTATGTAATAAAATTAAAATTAACGGTTTAATTTTAATTATCTATATATTGTTTTAATTATACTTAATTAGTGAAATTAGTAGAATAAAAATTTATTGCTTCGATTTAACTTAATACATTTAACTAAAAGTCTTTGAATCGAAATAAAAAAAAGTTTAATTATAAAATAATTTATAATAAAATATACCTTTATTTATTTATTAATGTTGAAATAAAACTCATAATATCTTAAGACTTTAATTGTATATTTAATTAGGTTGCTATGGTTTATTTTGTTTTTTAGATCTTGAAGCAAAATGAATTTTTTTTTTGTGAAATGTCGAAGAAGTTGATGATGGGCTAATATGATTATAACATGTTCATGTCTTCGTTTTGTTTTTTAATTTAGGTGTATAGTAAGTTTGTGTAAGTATTAACTTTTTATGTACACAAGTTAAATGCTTAATATTTTGGTTACAAACTTATGTTAACTATTTGTGTTGATTTAAAATGTTAGTTATGAAATTTTATGGTTGTTTATATGTTTTCAACTCATGCCTAACATGGGCTACTATTCTAAAAATATATTGGTGGGTTAGATACTTTTACATAAATAAATTAATTTCTGATCGTTTATATCGATTCAAGTTAGCCGATGGTCTACATATTCAGGAGAGTAAGTTGTGTTATTGTTGTTTCCTATGTAATATTTTTAATTTCTATGTCTTTAATATCTTTATGAACACCAAATATAAATAACCTATAATTGTCACTAAAGTTAATAGTATTTTGTTACCCGGTTTTCTAATTTTTTTGTTTTATGTATTAAAATCCTTCATTAAGTCAGCAAAATTGAAACATCATGCTCTATAAAATTTTGTTTTTATTTATATTTATGTTGTTCATCGTTTTCATATTTTAACCATATTATATTATAGATTTGTTGAAAATTAAAGAAAACGGATTTTTTGGGGTCAATCAACGTCTTCCAATAAGAGGAGTTATTCAAACGGTTAGTCATTTTAATATTTTTTAGTTACCATTTAAATGTTTTTTAAGAATGCATTTTTTTTAAACGTGCAACTTCAACACCAAGAAAACTACTTATTAGCATAATGAACGGTAACATTTTATTTTAAACGTGTTAATACACTATATTGTATTAATATAATTTTTTTATTAACTAAAATATAGTAAATTAAAATTAATATGTTATTAACTAAAAATTAGGCACTTGTAACATAAACTTATAAACGATTTTTAATATATTTATTATTAACTACATTATACATTTTTAATAAACAAAGTTTTAATAACACTGAATGTATGTTTACACGTTTCTTTTTTCTATTTTCTTTTTTAGAAATGATACGAAACATAATTTTCAGCTATCTAATACTATTTTATTTTCCTAAAACCCATTTGAACTATGTGTTTTAATTAAGATGTGTATATGAATCAATTTATGTTAATTAGAGGCGCAAAGATATATCTCCATTATTTTTTTACTTATATTTGGTTTACTCAATTTATATTGTTTTCAAACTTAGCAACAAAATTCACAAATTTAGTTGTGGTGTATATAAAAAACAGTTTTTTGGTTTTTAATTAAGATCATACCAATTATTTTTTATATTTTAATTTGAAATAAAACTTTCATAAACACATCATGCTAAATAAAATCAAAAAGACCGAAATTATTTTGACTCATAGAATGGTTTTAAAAGTCGGTGTGCCAATAATGTTACTAAGCAATATGGATCAGAATAACGGTTTGTGTAATGAAACTAAATTGTGAGTAATTAATTTGGGTAGGTGTTTTGTTGAACTAAAAGTTATTTCAGGTACTAATACTGGTTATCGCACCTATATAATTCGTTGTTGTCTAACACCTTCAGATAAGAAACTTTCGTTTATATTGTAGAGAAGATAGTTTTTTCCAGTTGTAGTCTGTTTCGCAATGAACATTAACAAAAGTCAAGGTCAATCTCTAGCAAAAGTTGACATATATCTCAAAGACCCGGTGTTTACACATAGACAACTCTATGTAGTTTTATCAAGAGAGAAGAGTGGTGTTAAAATTTTTATATTAAACAAGGAAGACAAGATTACAAATAAAGAATAAATATGGTTTCTAAGAAAGTCTTTTTGTAGCTTATAAATTTTACATTTTTAACCTTTGTTATGTATTCAAAGATTGTAATTTGAATGTTATTTGGGTTTATCATTGTGTTTCACAATAATTTGTTTTCGTACCAATATCATTTACAACTTTAAGTATGTTGTCGTCCCGAATAACATATAACAACTTATGTTGTCCTTCAAATGACATGTGTTTGTTCGAAAATATAAATATTTCAACCCGTGTCGTACACGGGTTAATAACCTAGTTAAATATAAATCAGTTAAGAGAATGTTCAAGTTTCGGATTTCAGCTAAAGTGCACAAAATTAAAAAGCATTATTTTCTGAGCTGCATAACTTCACATGACTCAATATTACATGCTACAAACATATTTAAAAAAGACAGATATGACCTTATTCATCTACGTAAACCGTGGATAAGTTAATAACCAAAAGCTATAATAAAAACCTATAATTAACTTAACAAAAACTGTAGTAATCATAAACTATAATCATAAATCTCTAAATTACGATAACTTAAAACACACAATACATATACAGATTTAGAATATAAAAAATCCGACTTGACCGAGTTTGACCGACTCCAAGTATTGTTGGCCGAGTTGAAGAAATTCACCTCGGCACACTCACGAGTACCTGAGTACTCGCCGACCTAGACCGGTTCTTACAACAGTTAAAAGCATTATTTCCTTAAGTTGTATAACTTCACATGTCGCTACAAACATATTCAAAAAGACAAATATGACCTTCATATCTACATATATATAATATAAACAAAACTAAAACTGAAATAATTAACTAATCATAAATCATAATCATAACATTATAATTAAATTCACCCCCTAGATCTTAATCATCTAATAATAATAATAATAAAACAATAATCATAACATGATTTAAAAATATCTAAATTAGGTTATAAATTTAAACACACCGTTACGATCTCAGATTCAGATGATACTAATAATAATAATAATAATAATAATAAGGAATACTAGATTTTAATAATCCCTATTAAATGGTATTGGCCGATAATAATCCATATTCGTTTTATCACCACTGGCGGTCCCAAATTCAAAAAAGTTGGCCTCCAATGGTCCCCCGTTAAAAATGACTTAACGACGTTATAGTTTTTTCAGAATTTCGAACCAATGTTTTATGGCTTTTGATCGTTAGGAGGATATGAGTCGATCGATGTAAAACTTAGCTCGAAACAATGATCTAAATGACTTGATTTTGGTTAATTGTAAGTTCAAACACCCGAATTGAAACATTGTTTCGTCATTTTGAAGCACTATTTCAAACTAAATTTTACATCAATCGACTCGTATCCTCCTAACGATCAAAAGCCCTAAAAAATTGGTTTAAAATTCAGAAAAAACTATAACGCCGTTAAGTCAAATTTAACGGGGACCATTGGGGGGCCAACTTTTTTGAATTTGGGACCGCCAGTGGGAATAAAACGAATAGAGATTATTATCGGCCAATACCATTTAATAATGATTATTAAAATCCAATATTCCTAATAATAATAATAATACCGAGAGGAAGTTCGAGTTTGAATGAGCTTTTTGCCATGGCGATCGATCGAGAAATCAACTGCAAAAAATAAAAATAAATAAATAGAAATAAAAAATAAAACAAATAGATCAGATCAGATGAAGGATTTGATTAATTACATTAAATATAAATCGTATAAATCAATTGAAATTGATAAATAAAACTTAAATAATAAATTGAACGAAAATCGTACCAAAAGAGAAGATAACTGTTTGTTTGTGGATTAGGGCAAGAGCATATAGAAAAGAGGAAAGTGGGGAGGGGCAATAGTGGTGGTGGTGGCCGTGGAGAGAGGCTATTTTGTTGCCGGCACGGGAGTGGTGGTGGAGGCCATGGAGAGGACGATAGGTCGTGACGGAGTGGGAGAAATTTGGGATTCAGGATTTGATTAGATATTAGGTTTGAAAAACAATTAAGTGGGTGGGTAATGACCCATATAGGATTCATATTTTAAAAAAATGGGTTAAAAAGTATGAGAATTGATAAGAGTGTGACAAGTGGCATATAGTAGTTGTTATTTACAATAATAATAATAATAATAATAATAATAATTTGTCATGTGCATGATATGTAAACAGCTTATAATAATAATAATAACTATAATAATATTAATAATACCGAGAGGATGTTCGAGTTTGAATGAGCTTTTGGCCATGGCGATCGATCGACAAATCAACTGCAAAAACAAAAGGCAAATAAATAAAAATAAATAACAAATAAATCGATGAGCAGATCAATGATTTGATGAATTACATTAAATATAAATCAGTTAAGAGAATGTTCAAGTTTTGGATTTCAGCTGAAGTACACAAAATTAAAAAGCATTATTTTCTAAGCTACATAACTTCACATGACTCAATATTACATGCTACAAACATATTTTAAAAAGACAGATATGACCTTATTCATCTACGTAAACCGTGGATAAGTTAATAACCAAAAGCTATAATAAAAACCTATAATTAACTTAACAAAACTGTAGTAATCAACTAATCATAAATCATAATCATAAATCTCTAAATTACGATAACTTAAAACACACAATAACAGATACAGATTTAGAATATAAAAAATCCAACTTGACCGAGTTTGACCGACTCCAAGTAATGTTGGCCGAGTTGAAGAAATTCACCTCGGCACACTCACGAGTACCTGAGTACTCGCCGACCTAGACTGGTTCTTACAACAGTTAAAAGCATTATTTCCTTAAGCTGTATAACTTCACATGTCTAGGCTACAAACATATTCAAAAAGACAAATATGACCTTCATATCTACATATATATAATATATACAAAACTAAAACTGAAATAATTAACTAATCATAAATCATAATCATAACATTATAATTAAATTCACCGCCTAAATCTTAATCATCTAATAATAATAATAATAATCATAACATGATTTAAAAATATCTAAATTAGATTATAAATTTAAACACACCTTTACGATCTCAGATAATAATAATAATAATAATAATAATAATAATAATAATAATAATAATAATAATAATAATACCGAGAGGAAGTTCGAGTTTAAATGAGCTTTTGGCCATGGCGATCGATCGACAAATCAACTGCAAAAAATAAAAATAAATAAATAGAAATAAAAAAAATAAAACAAATCGATGAGCAGATTAGATCAGATGAAGGATTTGATGAATTACATTAAATATAAATCGTATAAATCAATTGAAATTGATAAATAAAACTTAAATAATAAATTGAACGAAAATCGTACCAAAAGAGAAGATAACTGTTTGTTTGTGGATTAGGGCAAGAGCATATAGAAAAGAGGAAAGTGGGGAGGGGCGATAGTAGTGGTGGTGGTGGCCGTGGAGAGAGGCTATTTTGTTGCCGGCACGGGAGTGGTGGAGGAGGCCATGGAGAGGACGATAGGTCGTGATGGAGTGGGAGAAATTTGGGATTCAGGCTTTGATTTGATATTAGGTTTGAAAAACAATTAAGTGGGTGGGTAACCCATATAGGATTCATATTTTAAAAAAATGGGTTAAAAAGTATGAGAATTGATAAGAGTGTGACAAGTGGCATATAGTAGTAGTTATTAGAGTAGTAAGATTGAATATGTTTATTTCTTGGTCCTGGTTTAATGAATAAAAAAACTATTCAGGAGTTTTAACTGTATCTATACCTAACCTCCAAACTGCAGCGTACAAGAAACCAAATATCTCCTAACGACCATCCATTTGTACCCGTCCTTTGATTAGGTATCATAATGTTATGAAAAGAAAACGACCCAGCTATTTAAAAAACTTTTAACACAATACAATTATTTTTCAAAAAATTACCATTGAATCTTTCAGCATCTTGCACTTCGAATATAATAGTTTACGTTAATCCAATTCCGCTGCACATATCATTCTGAATTTTTGATGTTTCACTTCTCCTTTTAAAGGTTGCATTTTCAAACCTCTTAAAGGTTGCATTTTCAAACATGAAATGTCAAAAGTAACAACTTTAAACCTCACTCAATTTAAATATCATTGGATTTGGTATTAGCAAGTTAAAGATGGTCAAAAACTAGTATATTAATGTTAGAAAACGGTTTTATGCATTAAATGACATTAAGAAAACCGTCAGGTACCCGTACCCAACTGACCCGACCCTGACTAGACAGGTTATATTGGCTATCCATACCCCATGAACCTGGATCATGTTTCTAAAAAGAACCGATTCAGCCCTACACGATTTGAAAGAACCCGGTTAACCGATTCCGTTCTTGAATAACTTCATATGTACAATTTTCAACATTCACACACGTTTTAAATTAACTGTTATATTAGGGCTGTTTATCACAAAAACAAGTTGATTATGGATATATGTTTCTATTGTAATGTTAAACACATATTGAACACAACATGTTAGTTTTCATGTAAAAATGTACCTTGAAACAAAAGCAATAAGTTCTAGATATGCAATCATTATTCAACGACATTCTCATAATGAAAGCACGTATCTTGAGCGATCTTAATTAAAATCCTAGAATCTAGGAAGAATCCGAGGGACTGCACACATGGTTTCGTTCATGGCAGATGCTTGAGTAAAGTGTCGGCCTTATTAGCACATGCTATATTACCGTCCAACAAATCATATATTGCTATAAGTTGAAAACACATAATCGTGGGAGGGAATTGAAGTAGTACGTTATCCCACTAACGTAATCTGGCCTTTATGTATGTGAGTATGTGTTTAAAATGGATTCAAAGAAATGTGACATAAAGATACAAGACTATGTGATATGAAAACTAACGTAATATGAAAATCACAATAAGTTAGGCAGGAAAAAACATTTAATAAAAACAAGAAAATGAAGTCTAGTATGAATTGAGGGGTTCAAATGAAAAGTATCCCATTGCACCATTTCACCACCAAGGCTTTTAGGAAGTGAATCGTATTCCATAAATATGATATATGTCTAGTGTGATGTTTGGAATAGTGAAGTGTTGAAGTCTTTCTATTGATCGGTCGTGTTATATAGGCTTGAATTGGACATCCAGTTGCTTCGATATGAATTATCCGGAGAATGCCTTATATAGATATCCAATATATCAAAAAGGATGAACAATCAAACCTATTTCTCGATTTAGTATAAGCCCAAAGAGGTGAAAATGGTCCTAAATAACGAGAGATATGTAAAAAGCAGGTCCGATTACGCATATTCCTAATCCTAAATGGAATGTAACAACATAGGGATCCATATGTAAACATAGCATCTATTTAGATACGCTCAAATGACCCCTTCTCACAATGTCTTCTTATAAATCAAACCCTAATTCGATCTACTTTCCTTCATAATATATATATACACACACATACACACTACATCAACACATCTTCATATAATCAAACATATCTATACTATATATAATGAGGGAAAGATGGTCAAATTAAGACGTTGGAATTTAAGGGATTTACAAACTTTCAAGCAAATTGTACAACCTAAAATAAGGACAAATTGGTCATTCTAACATTAAATCTCACGTGTGTTTCATTATTCTCCAAAATAGTTACAAGAATGCTCCTTTAACTTTAATCATATTTTGAAAATTTAAGAAATAGTTATAACTTTGGTCATTTATCTTTTAACTATTTATTCTTCATAATTTCATTTTTAATCCAAATACCCTAACGATTTTTAAACGGTTATAACTTTTTCATACATTAATATTATTTTTTAAAAATTGCACCATAAAAACGAGCATTTAATTATCTTTAATTTGAGTATGATATTTTCATAGTTTCTTTTTAGTTAATTTTTTTTACATATAGCCGTTTGTCGTCCGGTTCTAATGGTCTTAAATTAAACCATGAGCCAAGCCATTATTAATGGCTTTTGGTCGCCAAAAACTGAAACTAAACAGTTAAAAATTACCCAACAAAATCCATTAACAATGATTAGGTTCCGTTTCGTTTGTACTTCGATATTAAAATAAGTTTAAAATAAGAACTACGAATCTACATATACCAATAAATGGTTTCACAGTTACAAACGAAACGACGAAAACCCATAAATCTATAATGTAATTACCAATGTCGGTATTCCCCGCTGCATCGCGCGAGCACCAGTCTAGTAAGAACTAATATGGTGTTGACAGATCAGTAACAAAAAAAGGTGAGGAGCAACATGAGAACATCTTAGCTCTCATGCCAGTTTTTCTGTTCTTTTATATAAAATATAGATAATAAAAACAAATTATTAAATCAAATAGCATAACTTTTATTCTTATAATGAAATGATATAATCATAGTTATTCTATTCTACTTTTCTTATGTGAAACTAAACAGGTGGTTTTCAAAAACCATGTACTAACTCACAGATTCACGGACCAAAGTGACACTTTAGAAAGTTATAAAATGAGGGGGTTTAAATGAAAAATAACCATCTTCTTATAAATAAAACCCTAATTCATTCTACTTTCTTCATTCATATATTCATCAACCCATCTTCTTCTCTAGCCAAGCGCCGTTTCTGTAACTCTACACGTCTGATCGATGATCGACGCAGTGAACAGATCATTGTTTATCATATAACATGTCGATTGTTCATAGCGCCGGAAGTGGCAAACAAGTGATCAAACGGCTGTTTGATTTAAACAAAAAGCCGGAAGAGGATGAAACCAAACAAAGGTATATATATATACTTGCATGTTAAAAAGTTGTCATTTTGTAGTATGTTCAGCTCTTATCAATATCAGTGATCTATATATTACTATATATATATTACGGAGTATATTTTTAGTTATTTATTCTGAGAATTGCATCGCCTTGACATTGCAGGGTTCGTGGTCCGGTTCGTCTTCGAGGTCCGAATCAGTTAATGCTAAACGTGAAAGCAAGCTTTAGAGAAATATTGGATCCGGATCTTGTGGAGATTTGTAAGTGGATTATTTCTAATATTTGTGCTAACTATATGTCACTGTTTTCGTGTGTTGATCGACATTCTTGATTTTGATCCGTAGCACCGCGCCGAGTCGGCGTAGGGGTGTGCGTGGGGTGGTTTAGGGCTAAAACCAAACCAAAATCCAAAACTTCGGTTTTTGGAATTTTAAAACCATTCGGTTTCGGGTTTTCCAGTTTCGGTTTATACTATTTGACCCTTGAACATTTTAGGCCGAAAAGAAAGTTTGTTGAAAAAAATGAAAATTTAGATAGAAGTAATTTTTTTAATTGTTAACCAATAGACTTTTATACATTTGGCAAAATTATTTGAGTTACGTGTATATTATATTCTTATAAATTACTTAAAATAAAAACTAAAAAATAAACATCTAGAATTTCGGTTCGGTTTTTTCGGTTTTTGTTACATGCAAAACCAAAACCGAACCTTTAGTTCGATTTTTTAAAAACATAAAACCAAACCGTCGGATTTTGTTTCGGTTTGGTTTTTTCTATTCTATTTGGATTTTTCGGTTTTGGATCCGGTTTGAATTTCGGTTCAGCCACCATTACTCAAGACGAGCTAGCCCGGTCCATGCACCCAATGTCCGTCTTCCTGCAGCCCATCGCAAAACTCATCAAATAGGTCTATTAGATTTATTGCTCAACTAATTGACTTTTTTTATCAAAAGAAAACTTTTATGCAATTGATAACATGTTAGACCAAATTGTGATTCTTGATTCAAGAAAAGATACACCCAAAAGTAGCTTTTTAATTTTTTATTTTATTTTATGTTCGAAATTGAAGCGGATGCGAATACCCTTCAATTGCTGAAGAAATAAAAAGTGTTGCGAGCGCGGATGTAGCAAATCGAAAGCTTTTTGTCCGTCGATTAGCATGGAGTACCCTAGTTCGGGATGAGGATGAAACCGATGATCAAGCAAAGGTATATTCGATTGCATGTTAAAAAGTTGTGATTTTGAAGTATTTCTATACTACATTTGCATTTTCTAGTTGCTCCTTACAATCTTTATTTCTTATGTTGGTCAAGATGTCATTTCAAACATTGGGGGATGAGTTTTGTCATGAAGTAACCATTCTTAGGTATCTCTTTTGTTGCGAAAATATTCTATGTTTTGGTGTGAATTTGCAATCAACTAAAGAAAATATATGGAGTCTTGAGGAAATATTTTTAAAATGAGTTTTTGATGGAAATAAACGAAAGCAAATTATGATAACTGAAAATCCGGTCCAGTTTCATAATTGGTTCAGCGGTCCAATTATGGCCGCTTTAAATTTTCTGTCATGAAAACACTGGTAATATGTGAATCGAGTGCCTAATTATTAAATTGACTTCGTTAATAAACACGTTTAATACTCAAAATCTAATAAACACACAATTTTACATAAGTTTTAGAAATTTAAGTCAAACTTCAATTTGTTAATATTTCCTTTGGGTTGTAAAGGTGGCTGATTTTGGGGTGGCCCGCTTTCAATATCAAGATGGAGTTATGACAGCCGAAACCGGAATGCATAGATGGAAAATTACACTCGCCGGAAGTGACAAAGATTTGACTAAACGGGTGTTTGATTTAAATCAAAATCCGGAAGAGGAAGAAACCGACAATCAACCAAAGGTATGGTTCTTAAAAAGTTGTTATTTTAAATACGATATGTTCAGGTTTTAAATTTTTCATATTTGATCAGTTTGAGTTATAAACAGTTCGGTTGGCCGGTTAACCATTGGCTTAATTTAGATGTTGATGCATTCAAGCTAATTTCTATTAGTAAATCTATGAATGTTATTTACACACATATTACCATAACCGAACCATATTAATTAAGTAGTATAAAAAACATTAATTACCAAACCATCAGTTTTTCAATCTATTTGGTCATGGTTTGGTTTTTCGGTGTTTCTAGTCATCCATAGTAAGCTGCACACGTCGGGTAACGGGTTGGACTGAGATAGAAACGGGTAAGCTATCCTGATCATGTCAAAAAGGTCTGTACACATTCGACTGACCCAAGGGGCCCGCCAAATACCTTTCAGTAGATTTGTTTTGCAACTGTTCGACATGTATTCTGCTTTCCGTTTAAATTTTTGGCCCATCTGTCTTTGCAGTTGTTTACATTCAAAAGGGATTGACGATTTTGAGTAGCTTTTCAAGGTATCAAGGAGGGCATCCTGTTTTGGAGCAATCGATGCAATACATCTGATGATGTACCCAAATAAGTCGGAAGGCGAAACTGATGTGTGGCTCAGCAGCAACAATAATGATAGTATGCAGCTGCAGGTGATCGTGGACCCTGCAGTATGGTTTGTTGAGGTGGTTTGTGGGCTCCCAGGATGCATGACTAAAGGCTGCATTTCTTTAGTTTGGCTCAAAGAGGAAAGAATGTAATTGGGAATGCAATCAAGCTTTCAAAGTGAACAAAGATTACAGATTATTGGTTGCTATTCGTGCTTTAAAGATGTTATAATCTTGTCGTTTGTAACATTGTTTGTATTTATACTTGAGATTTGTGAAATTATAACTTCTGCGTGTGTATACTATCGATTTCATTCTAATCCTTGAAACCAACATTGTTTACTTTCTTGAATATACACTTTGTTGTGATTGATATCAAATAATGTGGTATCAGATCGAATACCAGACATGTTCCAATATGAAGTTTTCGTTGCCATCACTTACCCGCTCAAAATTACAAACACCATAAAAAGGAAAAAGAAACTGCAAACATGAAATTGCTACTAGTGCAGAGAACAGGGCCATTTAATTGCTAAATGTTGAATGAACGAACGTGAAGAAGCAACTGCTCTTATCCGAGAAATAATGGATGTCGGCACCACTGATCAATTTCAGCACGTAGACAATTCCGATGTATACATCGATGCAGGAACAGATAATAGACGACGGACAGATATATGGTATGTATTTCAAATACAAACACCATTATTTCTTGGAAAACAGACACTCGAAGACGGAAATGATGTGTTTATTGAAGAAGACATTTTTTATCACGAACGCCAGAAGAATGAATATTTGGAGATCTATTTTAATAACTAATTACATGTCTTTAGAGGAAGAAAGCGGAGTTAGAGATATACTCAAAAATACAAAATTTGTTTTATATATTAGTTTTTCAAACATTACCTAGCGCGATATGCAATCATTGTTCGACATCGCTCTCAAAGCCCGAATCTTGAGCAATCTTACTAAAACACGTGGTGTCGTTCATGATTGTTGCTAGTGTATTAGCACATGCTATATCGCTGGCCAACAAATCACATATTGCTATGAGTTGAAACACGTAATCGTGGGGGAGAATTGAAGTAGTATGTTGTCCCACTTATGTAATCCGGTATTTATGAACGTGGATGCGTGTTTAAAACGGATTCAGATAAATGTGACAAAGATACATATTGCAACATTATACAAAAACTAACGTAATTTGAAAAATCACAAGTTAGACAGGAAAATACATTAAAACAAGAAGACAAGGTAGAATAAGAACCGGTTACACTTTGCACGTAACATTATAGTAAATAGATAAGAAATTGGTGATTCATATATAGAGTTTTTTTAATGATGGACGGGTTTACATTGGAAAAACGTATCTTCTTATAAATCAAACCTTAATTCGAGCTACTTTTGTTCACACACATACATACATATATATATATATATATATATATATATATATTCAGGGGTGGATTTAAAGCCAAATGAGAGTGGGCGCACATGCCCACCGTCCAGGCAACATTCAACCCATGATCTTAGTATAGTTAATAGCCCAATCTTTCTATTTAAGCTCAGGGGCCACTCTCTGGTTGCCAATTTTTCTCCCACTTGGTATTTAAAGTGTGAAGAGAATAAAGAAAATATACTAATCATGATGAAAGAGTTTACAGATAAGTATATAAGGAAGGAAGAAGAAAGAGAAAGAAGTTTAAAATTGTTAATGGTTGTTTTACTATATTATATTTAATGCGTTTCATTTTACAATTTTCGAGACGTTGCTTTTGTGCTTTTTATGACAATTTAAGTTGAAAATTATATCTAAATTAATACTTTCATATTTTTTAAGTTATGTGGCATTTAACTATTTTATTTCTTATTTTCATATATAGTTATATACTATTGCTTTATTTAAAGTTTATCATATATGAATTCAGATAAATGTAACAAAAATACAAGATAATGTTAAAAAAAACTAACATAATTTATAAATCACAAGAAGTTAGACAGGTGAAATATTAAAAACAAGAAACGAAGTAGAATAAGAACAGGTTACACACAGGGGCGGACCCACATAGTGTGGATCGGGGTCCCGAGACACCAATGTTTTTTAAAAATTTATTAGAAGCGGTATATTAAATTTTTTGAGGACCCCATAAGATTTAATACTTGGAACCCATACTATTAATGTTGATGTGGTCTGGTGGAAAGTCCATTGTTTTATCTTTGAAAGGTCATTGGTTCAAGTCTTACAAGGCTCAGTTTTTGGTTTTTTGTGTTAATTTTTAGTGTTAATCAATCATTTGATTGCTAATGTTGCAATGATAACTTTGGAAACATTCAAACACCTCTAAAATACATATCATTGTTTTCAACTTTATGCATGGTTTTCTTTAGAAACATTCAAACACTTTAAAATATCAGTTTTATTTTTCACTAGTTTAAGTTAATGGTTTTCAACACATGCTTATGAAAGGGTGGATCTAGGTTCTATCTCAAAAATGTTTAAGAAAGGGAAAACAAAGTGTTTATGTGTCAACCCGACCCATTTTGACCCGTTCAGGTAGTGATGATTGAAAAGAAAGTTTTATTATGATATTGTTTTTTATTATGTTCTTCGCCTCGACCCGACCTGAACAACGACCGACCTGAAAAATTTGAACACCGAAAATATGGGACCCCATTGGCAAAAAATCCTGGGTCCGCCACTGGTTACACTTACACATTACACTTAACATTATAGTTAATAAATAAGAAATGGGTGATTCGTATATAAAGAGTTTTTTTCTTGAAATGCTTTTCTTCATTAAATCATATGAACCATGCACAATTCTAAAAAAGCAAACAGCAAGTCAAATTATAAGTTTCTGTTTTTTGGTCAAAAGACAAAGTCAACTTCTAAAGTCAAACCTTGATGGGAGTGACTAATTTAAGGGATTTGGAAAGGGGTAAATTTCTTTTAATTCTTTTAAAACTGCTGAGAAAAGTGAATTTTTTTCTTCAAGTTGTGCTAGTGCTTTTGAACAGATGTTAAAGATCTGAAGGTGTAGACAAGCCTCCTTCAGCCTCTTGAAAGCACGGCTATAGAATATAAATCACAACAAAGTGTATATTCAAGAAAGTAAACAATGTGTTGAATTTGATCAGGGGTGGCGACATCCATTATTTCTCAGATAAGAGCAGTTGTTTCGTCACAATCTTTCATTCGACATTCTGCAATTAAATGGCTCTGTTCTCTGCAGTAGTAACAATTTCGCGTTTCCGGTCTTTTCCCTTTCATGGTGTTTGCTTTAAGAGGTTAAGTGAGGGCATCGAAATTTTATATTGGATCGAGGTTGGTATTCGCTCTGGTATCACTTTATTGGATATAAGTCACAACAAAGTGTATATTCAAGAAAGTAAACAATGTTACTTCCAAGGATTGAATGAAAACGATAGATTTTGGTGTCTTTGATCGTGTTCTTTATTTATATACAACGGTTATATAACTGCAAATGCAGTTACTTTGTAATCATCACAACATTTACAAATCCTAACTAACATGGTTGTTAATTAGTCGGTCATGATAATCTTACTTTACGCTAATACCAAATTTAGAATTTCACAAATCATAAGTTTAAATACAAGCAGCCTAATTGCTATATGCTTTTGGTTGAATCTGCATGATCTTCAGTTAACTCTTGATCACAATGGTATCAGCCTTGGATGAAGTTGATAACCCGAGTCAATGACTAAATTTTCTAGAATCTCTGTTCACTCCAAAAGCTCGATTGCATTACCGTTTAGCTTCTTTTCTTTTTGAGCCAAACTAACGAAACCACATCAACAAACCGCATTGCAGGGTCCACGATCACCTGCAGACTTGCAGTTGCATACTGTTAGTATTGTTGCTGTTGAGCCACACATCAGTTTCTCCTTCCGACTTGTTTGGGTACATCTTTAGATGTGTGGTCTCGATGGCCCCAAAACAGTATATGGAAGGTGCAAGTCACTGTGGTTCATATGATTCAATGGAGCTTTTATGTCACAGATTGACTTTGTGTTTGACTGAGCTGTATGTTTTTTTAGAGTTATGGTTCATATGATTCAATGAAGAAAAGAAGTAGACTCGTCATTTAGCAATGCCCCTCCAAATAAGATCAATTGGATTATTCTTATCACTGTAGCAATTTTTTTAATAGAATCACTTATGAATCAAACGTTTAGTGAATCATTAAACGAATGTAGCTCGTTTATTTATTAAATGAATGTGGAAAATAGTTTAAGTTCATTACCAAATGAACGAACACGAACAATATTCATGCTCGCTTATCTAGGTTTGTGGACGTTCAGTTGAATGCTCGTTCATATAATACTAGTTTATATACAAACGGGGGACGCCATATTTCTTATGATATACATACCGGGCTGTTTGCAGGAATATTAAATCAGAGGCCGGCTGTGTGCAGCCAAGTATTAAGGTGTTTAGAGATAATTAGTTTAGGTTTATCGCTGCATATAAGTTGCCTGTTTGAATCACGGGTTTGTTATAATCATCACGCGATGATATAAAATATTTTTCTAAGAAAAGAAAACATGATAATCTGTATGTTTATAAGCATAGCAAAACATTACTTTAACTCCCATTTATCTTTATTGTTTAATAACAACAGATTGAATTGGAAAAGTGTTATTAATATTTTTATTAATTTTGGAATGTATTTATACATGGGAAATACAGATACAACCTATTGCTATTCACAAGTTCACCCCTTCTACAAAAATGCATCTACTAAGTAATTACATACTTTGACACTTTGTCATCTAACCCTTCGAGATCAGCTAAGGTCGTTGTCTCATTGGATGCCATCTCTCCTTCCACATCGATTTGGATATTATGAAGGATGCAACATGCGAGAATGATCCTCGGTAACTTATGCCCAAACCTCCTTCAGCCTCTTCAAAGCGCGACTAGCAACCGACCTAGTTGTCGAATGCTTCTTGTTGAATTCCGTCTGGTCTTTGGTTAGCTCCTCATCATGGTATGGGGTTATCAGCCATGGAAGAAGCTGATAGCCCGAGTCACCGAGTAAATATTCGGGAATTTTTTTCGCTTCTAAAGCTTGACTCCATCCCCATTTAGCTTCTCTCCGTTTTGAGCCAAACTGATCAAGATTTGTGATTCTTGAAGGACGTGGTCTTTAGTCAAGCGTCCCAGGAGCCCACAAACCACATCAACAAACCTGCAGTTGCATACTGTAAATTTGTAAGAATCATTCATAAATAACTATCATGGATTTAGTAATAAAAATTAGCTTGAATTTACCAACATCTAAAGCCCAAGCGGCGTGTTGAGCCTGCTGATACCAGGTGTTGATGATGTGGCACCAGAAGTTGAATACGCTGAGATGGAAACACCAGCTGGCACATGAGGACGCTGAAGAGGGTGAGATTCCAAATCCATAACTGATTTGGATCGTGAACAAGAACCAGAAGACGAACCCTGCAAATACATGTAATGATATTGAAATATAGGCGATCAACATATATAGTACTTCAAATTCACAACATTTTAACATGCAACCATATATATATATATATATACCTTTGGTTGATCCTCTTCCGGTTCTTGATCACTTGCTTGTCACTTCGGCGCTATGAACAATCAACATGTTATCCGAGATGAGACCAAACAAATATGACCCGACGTCTAACATGGACAAACGAGCTCCTAGGGTTACAGAAGCGGCGCTAGAGAATTAAAAAGATATGTTGATGAATATATTATATGAAAGAAAGTAGAATTAGGGCTTTTATTTATAAGAAGATGGGTCGGGTTATTTTTCATTTAAGCCCCTCAATTTAACTCTTTAACGTTTGGTTGGTGAATCTTGTGGGCCGGTGTACATGGTTTTTGAAAACCACCTATTTAGTTTCACATAGGAAAAGAATAATAGAATAGCTATGATTATATCATTTCATTTTAAGAAAAAAAATATATAATTTGATTAATAATTTTTTTTATCTATGTACACTATATAAAAGAATAAAAAAACAGGCATGACAGTTGAGACGTTTTCATGTTGTTCCTCACTTTTTTTTTATTACTGATGTGTCATCATCATATTAATTCTTAGGTTTTAACCCGTTTAAGGGTAAAATTTCACGGGTCAAAATAACCCCTCATTTAAATCTATTGATTAATCACTTATTTCCTATATTTATTAATTCAAGAGTAGTAATTGTATACGTTAATGTCCGTATCACATGTATCTCTACGTCACATATCTCTTAATCCAATTTAAACACACATCAACATATATAAAGGTCGGATTACATAAGTAGGACAACGTACTTCTTCAATATCTATTTATAACTCTAGCATAATTTGATTTGTTTCTGTTATATGGTGTGTGCTAATAGAAACACTTTAGCAACAATCATGAATGAAACCACGTATGCGGTCCCTCAGATTCTTTCTAGATTCTAATACTTTATTTAAGATCGATCAAGATTCATGCTCCCGTTTTGAGAGTGATGTCGATTAATGATTGCATATCTAGAGCTTATTGTCTTTATTTAAATTTCAAGGTATATTTTACCATGAAGAGTAATATGCTCATGATTTGTTTTACGTTACAATGGAAACATATCTGCATATTCAATTTGTTTTTGTGCAAAAAAAAAACCTAATATAACAGTTAATTTAAAAGGTATGTGAAAGTTGAATGTGAGGTCTTTAAGTTATACATATCAAGTTATTCAAGATATTGATAAGAAGACATCATGTATGACTATTGAACCCGTCTTTTTTATTTAAAACCCTTGCAATAAACATGTCATATACTTAGGGTTGTAAACGGGACCAAACGTTCAACGAAAAGTTAGTGAATTGTTTTGCAGGAACTTTAATTACGTGTGTTCGTTTAATAAACGAACACGAACAAAAATTTTCGTTCGATTAGTCAAACAAACGGACATGAACAGAGCCCATGTCCGTTCAATTGTGATTTTAAACATCTGGTAATATGTTCATGAACGTTTGTTCATATTCGTTTGTATATGTTGTTCATGAATGTTTTTTTTACATTTATTTATATTATATAAACATTTTATACTCTTTAATTTGTTACCAATAACATAAAATAGGAAAACATATTCTCACATTGTTAATATTGCATTGTTCTTATTTCCTTTCTCATTATTCATATTGATGAATACATCGATCTCAATCTCTATATTCCACCTATTATATATGTGCCTTGTATTTATAATTATATATATATACACACATATTATTTAATAAAAATACATTTAATTTAAAAAAAATTTCAGACCTAGCAGGGTGTCGAGTGTGTGGTCGTCGACCACCCTACCAGCCCTGGTAACTTCGCCCGTAGAATTGTGGTTGGGAATAACACTACGTACGACTCCAGATCATATCGGGCAGAGGAAGATATATGCCATGAAAGAGTCTATACTTTCAGCGTGTGGTGGTGGCGGCAGTTCATGTAGGAGAAGCTAGTGTATTGTGTGTGTGAGAGAGAAAGGGGAATTAAGTGTGGTTTAGTTGATGAATAATAAGTTAATTACAATTCTTTTGTTGTTCGCTGTAATACGTGAATTACAATTTCTTTTTCTTTAATATTTCGGTCTAGATTTTTCAAGTTAAAACGTTGCAACATGTGTGTGTGTGTTACAATGTTTTTACGTTTTTTTTTTTTCCGTTTAATGGCCCCATCACAATCCACGAATCCTAAGTCGACTTGGTTATTCAATGCATATTAAAAGCCGCAAAGAGCTAAAAATAGACGTAGTTAGTGAATTAGTTGAAGAGGACAAGACTTGGAAAACCTCAATGTCTGCGCGTGGTCTGCTCGGCACAGACAAAAGAGGTCAGGAAGATCTGGAATCTCTGTTCACTCCAAAAGCTCGATTGCATTCCCGTTTAGCTTCTTTCCTTTTTGAGCCAAACTAAAGAAACCGCATTGCAGGGTCCACGATCACCTGCAGACTTGCAGTTGCATACTGTTAGTATTGTTGCTGTTGAGCCACACATCAGTTTCTCCTTCCGACTTGTTTGGGTACATCTTTAGATGTGTGGTCTCGATGGCCCCAAAACAGTATATGGAAGGTGCAAGTCACTGTGGTTCATATGATTCAATGGAGCTTTAATGTCACAGATTGACTTTGTGTTTGACTGAGCTGTATGTTTTTTTAGAGTTATGGTTCATATGATTCAATGAAGAAAATAAGTAGACTCGTCATTTAGCAATGCCCCTCCAAACAAGATCAATTGGGTTATTCCTATCACTGCAGGAGATACTTGAAATGCTTTTGTTGGAGATGATCAATTGGTATTATTTGGTGTAATATGATTTCTTACTGAAATCGTAACAATTTTTTTAATAAAATCACATCATGAAGAATCACTTAAATGGTGTATATGAATCAAATGTTTAGTGAATCATTAAACGAATGTAACTCGTTTATTTATTAAATGGATGTGGAAAATAGTTTAAGTTCAGTACTAAATGTACGAACACGAACAATCTTCATGCCCGCTTATCTAGGTTTGTGGACGTTCAGTTGAATGCTCGTTCATATAATACTAGTTTATATACAAACAGTGGACGCTGATTCAGAAACGAATAATACGTTGGAGAACCGTGTAAATTACTTCCACAATCATGACTTATGAGTGGAACGTTATTTTGTTTGTTTGTTTTGCATATGTTCATGTATATATGTCCGTATATCTATCAAGTACACTAGTCCGTGTCTGTTAGTTTTGTTCGTTAAACTCACTTGAGCAAAGACAAGTAAGCTCTGTTCATGTTTGTTCACAACCATATCTCTGATGATATGCATACCGTGCTGTTTGCAGAAATATTAAATTCAAGGCCTGCTTTGTGCAACCAAGTTTCAAGGTGTTTAGAGATAATTAATCCTGTACAGATTCAAAACTAATTATTTTTAGGTTTTATCAATGCATATAAGTCTTGAATCACGGGTTTTATATAATCATCACGCGAAGATATAAACAAAAATATATTTCAATGAAAAGAAAACATAGCAAAACATAACTTTAACTTTCATTTATCTTTGCTGTTTATTTAAGAACAATAAATATAAATAATCAAACAGATTGAATTGCAAAAGTGTGATATTTTTATTGAACTTCGGAATGTATTCATACATGGGAAATACAGATTCAAGCTATTGCTATTTACAAGTTCACCCCTTCTACAAAAACAACATCTACTAACTAAACATACTTTGACACTTTATCATATCTAACCCTATACACTTTAGCATGTGAGGGATTAATGCCCGTGATTGTGGTCGAGGTCAGCTAACGTCGTTAATTGTCTCATTGGACACCATCTCTCCTTCCACTTGTATTTGAATATTGCCTCGTTTGTTGGATTGAGTTTGGTCTTCGGTTGGTTCTTCAAGCTTGACTCCATCCCCATTAATTTCAGCTTCTTTCCCGATTTTAGTCAAGCTCACAACCACATCAACAAACCGCATTGCAGGGTCCCATGCTCACCTGCAGTTGCATACTGTTAATTTGTAAGAAGCATTCATTCATAAATAACATTCATGGATTTAGTAATAAAAATTAGCTTGACCGAATTTATCAACCTCTAAAGCCCAAGCGATGTGCTACCGCGTGTTGAGCCTGCTGAGATGGAAACACCAGCTGGCACATGTGACAATGAGGACGCTGAAGAGGGTGAGATTTTACCTGAGGATATATATATATATATATATATATATATACACACACCTTTGGCTGATCCAGAGATCCGAATCCATAACTGATTTGGAACCAGAAGACGAACCCTGCAAATATACAAATACCTAAAAATATATAGTAATATATAGATCAGTGATATTAATATATAGGCGATCAACATATACAGCACTTCGAATTCACAACATTTTAACATGCAACCATATATATATTAATATGTATATATACCTTTGGTTGATCCTCATCTGGCCTTTGATGACTTGCTTGCCACTTCCGGCGCTATGAACAATCAACATGTTATCCGATGCGGCGGTAGAGATGAGACCAAACAAAGATGACCGAACGTCTAACATGGACAAACGAGCTCCTAGGGTTACAGAAGCGGCTAGAGAATAAGAAGATATGTTGAATATATTATGTGAAGGAAAGTAGAATTAGGGTTTTATTTATAAGAAGATGGGTTGGGATATTTTTCATTTAAGCCCCTCATTTTAACCCTTTTTGGTTAGTGAATCTTGTGGGCTGGTACATGGTTTTTGAAAACCATTTATTTAGTTTCACATAGGAAAATCATAATAGAATAGCTATGATTATATCATTTCATCCTAATAAAAAAGTTATATTATTTGATTTAATAATTTATTCACTTTTATCTGTACTCTATATAAAAGAATAAAAAAATTGGCATGAGAGTTGAGACGTTTTCACGTTGCTTCTTACCTTTTTCTATTACCGATGTGTCAACATCATATTAATTCTTAGATTTTTAACTCATATAAGGGTAAAATTTCACCGGTCAAAATAACCCTTAATAATAAATATGTTGATTAATCACCTATTTCTTATTTGATAATACAAGAGTAGTAATTATATATGTTAGTGTTCATATAACATGTATCTCTATGTCACATTTATCTTATTCCAATTTAAACACACATCCACATACATAAAGGTCGGAATACATAAGCATGACAACGTATGTTTCAATATGTGTTTACAACTCATAGCATTATTTAATTTGATTTGGTTATACAGTGTGTGCTAATAGAAACACTTTAATCTAGCAACATTCATGAAAGAAACCACGTGTGCAGTCCCTCAGATTTTTCCTAGATTCTAATACTTTATTTAAGATCGCTCAAGATTCATGCTCTCGTTTTGAGAGTTACGTCGATTAATGATTGCATATCTAGAGCTTATTGTCAATGTTTAAATTTCAAGGTATATTTTTACATGAAGATTAATAGGTTCATGATTTGTTTTACGTCACAATGGAAACATATTTGCATATTCAATTTGTTTTTGTAAAAAAAACCCCCTAATATAACAGTTAATTTAAAGGGTGTGTGAAAGTTGAGTGTGAGGTCTTTAAGTTATACATGTCTAAGTTATTCAAGATATTGATAAGAAGACATCATGTATGACTATTAAACCCTTTTTTTTATTTAAGAATCCTAGCAATAAACATGTCTTATACTTAGGGCTGTAAACGAACAAGTCTTATACTTATGTTCGTTCGTTTAATAAACGAAAGAACATGAACAAGAAATTCCGTCGATTAGTTAAACAAACGAACACCAATAAAGCTCCCGTTCTTTCAATTGTGATTTCGAACGTTTGATAATATATTCATGATCGTTCATTCATATTCGTTTGTATATGCTGTTCATGAAAGTTTTTTGTACGTTTCTTTGTATTATAAGCATTTTATATTTTTTAAGTTATTACCTCTAACATAAAACAAGAAACTATATTCTCACATTGTTATTGTATTGTTCTCATTTCATTTTTTTATTATTCACATTGATGAATAAACCGATCTCAATTGCTATGCTCCGTTTATTTTATCTGTGTTCGTTTATGTTGGTGAATACATTAATTTCCTTAATGAACGAACACAAACGTAAAATTGCGTTCGGTAAGTGTTCGTGAACCGGTCGTGAACACACAATTTCCTTAACAAACAAACATGAATAAGGCCTTATTCGTGTTCATTCGATTCTTTTACAGCTTTACTTATACTTTTACAAAATCAAAGGAAAGATGTATCTTGTTTCTCTAACCGATTTAATACACCGTTCATTTATGCAACCACACACTTATTCCACACGATCATGCACTTCTCACAAACGATTTCACAATCCCCATATGATAATATGATTTCAACTCACATATTAATATTTAATTTATTAGGAGGTTACATAACATGTGTGCATGGTGTAGACAAGGACGCCTAACTCTAGCAACCACAATGAATATGACGATGTTAATTAATTCAATCATTTTTGTAATTGGTGTAAATATAATTTGGGTAATTTGTGTAATCGTTGAAGATAATTTGCGTAATTTATGTTAATGTAATTTGGGTAATTTGTCTAATTGATGTAGCTAATTTAGGCAATTTGTATAATTGGTGTAGATGTAATTTGTGTATTTGTTGTATTGTGTAATAATTTGGTAATTTGTGTACTTAGGTAATTTATGTAATTTGTATAGTGTTTGTAATTTATTTACATTGTGTATTATGTAATTTTGTGTATTTGTTGTTAGGTAATTAGTGTAATTTGATTATTTTATGTAATTGGTGTTAATGTAAATTGGATAATTTATGTAATTTGTGTATTGTATTTTAATTTGGGTAATTTATATACTTGATGTTGATTTGAAATGATCAACTAAAAGAAAGACAAACATTAGTGAAAGATGGTGGAATTGTAATATTATATATGAGTAGATCAACTAAAATCATTATATATGTATGTATTCATATGTTACCCAATGTTACATGAACTGTATTACATAATATCTTATTTGAGTGATAAATTTAGAAAAAAAAAATTAAAATGTTGTTTTTTTGATCCGGATTTAAAAAAAATGTTGCATTTGTGATCTGGATTTAAAAAATAATAACAAAGTTTAATTGAAAGTAAAGTCTTTAGAATAATAATAAATAGGTTTGATTTTTTTTAATGTATAAAAAGATGGTGAAATTATAACATTACTAAAATATCCCTCCAACCATTTTAAAATATTTTTTCCTTTAGTTTTATATATTCAAATTTAATTTCATTTGCAAAACTAATGCACATTTAATTGAACGTGTTGTAATTGAGTTCTTAAAATTTTTATAACTCAATGACTTCTCAAAACATCTATCCTATATATATATATACACACACTAGTTGTTATCCCACGTATAACGGGGGCTGTTTTACATTATTCTTTTTTAGTATTTATATACTTTTTTGGAGTTTAATTTTATTTATTGTAAAAAAATTTATAATATATTTAGAGTTTGATGATAAAAGGGTTTCACATATAAATAAGATTTTATAACACAACTTAAAAGTTATATGGGTCGGGTAAGATCGAAGACCCGCTTATTTTTTTATTAAAAAATTGTTTCTTTTTTTAAAAAAAAAAATTATATAATAATTTTTAGTATATCGTATTTTATAGGATTTTCACATCAATAATTTGGTGAGAATAATTTTAGTATGAGCGTTACATGGCAATTTGGTTGTCCCAACTAATTAACGAATTATCAATGCAATATAGTTTGTCGGCCCAATGAGCGTCTTTAACCGACCAAACCAAATAATGAACTATCGAAAAAATATGGGTAGTCGGAGTATCTTGTGAACCGCCACGTTGATGACTCCGACAAAAATACGAAACAAGTTAATAAATGGATAGTCGGGATTCCCGACTAACCACTTGAAATAACGTAAAAACCATAATCGAAAGGTTACCGAATTTAAGCCACGAACCACCGTGAATTCGGTTTAAAAAAATATAGGAATGCAACCACTAGTGTGGTTATGGTTAACAGCTTAGGGTGTTGGTCATATGGCATTCATGGGTCTCGCTCGGGTCCATAGGGTTGAGTACCGTGGTCAGATTATCACCCGGGTAAGGATTAGCGTCTTACCTTTGGTTCTTGGAACCGTTTTGCCAGTGCCCAACTCACAGTTTCTCTCCCTTTTTCTTATGATAGGGACATGCCATATAACCTAGCCTTAAGGAGAACGAGTGAAAACAACAGGTGGGAATTCTTAAGGAATTTCCCGCAATTAAAAAAAGCAATCTAATATTAATTTTAAATTTAAATAAAAATATTAAGTTTTGAGGCATAGCCTCGGGGCAGTGCGTGTGTGCATGACAATAATATAATAAGGAAAATTACTAGCTAAGGGAAAGCAGTAACAATCAAATAGAACACGTAAGGTAAGCAAATAAGCACGTATATGGCTCCTAAACATGTGTCTAAGGCAATATCTAACGACCTATCTTAAACCTTCGGCGTTGATACCAATCTGTCACACCCCAACCTACGGCGGAAATGCCGGGGCGTGGACTGATTGTCACAGCTCGCAAGGTTACTATCATGCAAATATTAAAATTCAAATATCTATTTATTTAATTCAAATAACACCATTATTCATTACAAAAAAAATTCAAGTAAACAAAACATCAAACAATTTAAATGAAAATTCATAGTCTCAAAATAAACTCTTCTAGCATAAGTCCTTAAAACAATTCTTCTAAGTCCACACTTCACATCAAACGGTGACCTGCATATGCGTTGAAAATAATATAGTTTGTCAACCACGAGGTTGAGTGAGCAACACACCAGTTCAGTTATACATATATAATAAAATACGTAGCTGCAACGAGTCATATAAGATTTAACCAATCAACCAATGAGCAAATAAAATGAGATGCCGAATAGCACAAGGCTAAATCGACTAGCATATGATCATACTATTTTCTGAGATTATGTTGGACCTCTCCGAATGCGGTTCACATTGAGCACATAAACATATAACAAGTATGACATGAGATTAGTTAACACGTAGGACAACAATTGCAGTTTTGTGTATAGATAAAGTGTGAAGATATACTAAGTTACGCATATTTCCCCAAAAATGATAAACGAGTAAAAAGGGGGAATGTGGTACTCACCTCAAAGATGAACGAGGATGACTAAGATGATGAGAATGAGGAAAAAGGATCACACGCGAACGTTAACGCCTAAGAGAGTAAAGGATGTGATTAAAATAAGGATCTTAATTACGACGCTAGTTAAACGATAACCAATTATATTTATTTAGGGATTTAATATTTAAACTATTACTTTGATTTAAGAAAATATAAAATACTATTTTTAGTTTTTTATAAATAAAGTTACTTGATTTATATATATATATATATATATATATATATATATTAAAATGTTAGTTTTTGAGTATCTTTATATATACATATATATATATATATTAAATGAAAACGTGTCTTAGAGAAATATATAAAGGAAAACGAATATTAAAAGGTCGGTTTTTTGTTAAACAACTTTGTTTAATCATTATTATTATTGTTAAAATGAATTTATTGATTAAAAAGAATTTAAAGATCATTTTCCAAAAATAAGGGGGTGTGGGAGGGTCGAACCCATGACCTCCACCCCCAAACATGCATGAGTTAACCAGCAGGCCACTTAGGCGACGTGCAATAAGACCCTGGTTCAAATATTAATAAACACAAGCTGTTTATCCTCAATTGATTACAAACCCTAGAAATCGCAATTAATCCAATACGTTAACAATTGATTAAAACAGTTTTAGGGGTATTAATTCCCATGAAATCGCGATCCTAACCATATATTTAATTACCTTGAACGAAGCTTAGAGACGGAAGAACGGGACGGAACAAAGCCGGCCAGAAAAATGTGATGAACGGGTATTAACAAGTGAAATGAATCCAAGTAAATAGAGGGTTAATGTCGGCGAGTAAACAAGGAAGGTATCCTCATGTCACACCCCCATCTTAGGCCTAGGAGTGCGACTCGATAGTTGGTACCACATTTGTATATAAATCAGAGTTACGGGTTATTAGCGGAAGACTTTATAAAACATGTGGATTTAAAGTTAAATATTCACATTACAAAAGGATGAGACGAAATTTTCATAACAAAGAATTATATATATAATCACACACACATATATACACTTTTATATTTCTTTCTTTTCTTTTCTTTGTTATATATTTTCTTTTCTTTATAACCATCGAGTATAATTCCGACTTAGGGCATTAAGCCTTTATAATATATTATTATTATTTTAGCCGGGCATTACACTTACCTTAACTCGGCTTATAATTCTCTAGATACTCGAGCAGCACTTCTACGCCGCTTAGTCTTTTCAACACTCGCTTTGATTGCCACTTCAATTCGGCACGTTTCTCGAGACACCAACTCTTCACGGCACGCACTTTGAGATGATCTCCGGGACGTCGGTACGGGATCACCTTCTTGGTATACTCGTTTTCGGAAAGTGGCACGCTTATCGAGGTAGGGCACGGAAAACGAGGATTTGGGCACGGTTTTTGAGGTGGAGCGAGGGTACGATTCTCGAAGTGTAGTGAGATGTGTAGAGAGAAGATTGTATGCAAGTTATGAAGACCCGAGGCTGCTATTTATAGGCAAAATCTGATGTCCCATCGCGGTACGCGACGGGTACCAAGGACCCAGTCGCGTAGCGCGACGTAGCCCCGATGCGTCACAACGTAGGTCTGCCATGTGTCGCCACGTGGCAGACGCAGTGCCACTTGTTAACACGTGGCGGACGACATGCCACGTGTGGCCACGTGTCGGGACACGTGGCGACCGGTGTGCCACGTGTGGACACGTGGTGAAAAGGTGTCAGGCGTGTCAGGCCACGTCATCGCGGTACGCGATGACTTAGGCTCAACCGCGATCGCGTATCGCCGTTGACTTCTTCTAGAAACTTTGACCAAGCCCCATCGCGGTACGCTATGGGCTCATCCTTTGTCCGGTCGCGTATAGCGAAAGGACAAGAAAACAGAATTTTCATTTTAGCCCTTGGAGTTTGGAAATTGGCAGAATTGATCCCTTAACTTTGAAAACTTGACATTTTTGGCCCAAAATTCCCGTGATGTTACATCCTCCCCACTTGAAATAAATCTCATCCTCGAGATTGTTTCACGAGAATAAGTGGGGGTATTTCTTTCTCATTTCGGACTCGAGTTCCCAAGTATACTCGGGTCCTCGTCGGGAATCCCATTTTACTTTCACGATTTTCAAGGTTCATCTTTTAAGTTTCTTTAATTTTGAATCTTCGATTTGAATTGGTCGTTTTACGAATTTTAAGTTCTCGTTAATTTCAACATCTTTTAACGGCGTCGAGAGAGATTAATCGGCTAAACATTTACGCATATTCGAGATATGGAATACAACATGTATCCCTTGCATTTCCTCGGGCAGTCGCAATCGGTATGCGACGGTACCAATTCGTTAAAGTACCTCAAAGGGTCCAACAAATCGAGGACTTAACTTTCCTTTCTTGTCGAAACGGACTACGTCTTTCCATGGCGAAACCTTCAAAAGAACTTTATCACCGACACTAAACTCTAACGGCTTACGACAAACATCGCCGTGACTCTTTTGGCGATCACTTGTCGTTTTAAGTCGTTCACGGATTTGAATGACTTTGTCGGTGGTTTCTTGGACTATCTTGGGTCCGGATAATTGATTATCTCCGGTTTCAGACCAGCACACGGGCGTTCTACATTTTCGACCATATAATGCCTCAAATGGCGCGGCTTGAATGCTAGTGTGATAACTATTGTTATACGAAAATTCCATTAGGGTTAAGTGGTTGTCCCAACTTCCACCTAAGTCTATCACACATGCGCGGAGCATATCTTCCAACGTTTGAATTGTTCTTTCGCTTTGCCCATCAGTTTGTGGGTGATAGGCCGTGCTAAGGTTAAGCGTTATGCCGAGTGATTGTTGGAAGCTTTTCCAAAAATGAGACGTGAAACGACTGTCTCGGTCAGAAATTATGGACAGTGGTACTCCGTGAAAAGCGACGATGTTGTTAACATAGATACGAGCTAGTTTGTCCATTGAGTACGACTCATTAGTAGGTATGAAGTGTGCGGACTTTGTTAATCGATCCACAATCACCCAGATTGCATTATGTTGTCGAGTCGTTTTAGGGAGTTTGGTAATGAAATCCATAGTGATCAACTCCCACTTCCATACGGGAAGTTCGGGTTGCTGGAGCAGTCCCAAAGGCTTTTGGTGTTCAGCCTTGACTTTCAAACATGTAAGACATTTCGCAACATGCGAAGCGACATCCCTTTTCATCCCATTCCACCAATAGTTTGCTTTAAGATTATGGTACATTTTGTCGCTCCTGGGATGCATCGTATATTTGGATTTATGAGCTTCGTTCAAGATTTTTTCACGCAATCCTCCAACAATTGGCACCCAAAATTCGGTTTCCCATTCTAAGAATACCATCATCACCTTTGACTAACGAGTCAATGGTGCCATTGCGTTTTTCATCAGAGATTTGGTTTTCGTTGATCGCTTGAGTTTGAGCGGATTTGATTTGGTCAACAAGATCGATTTGAAGTTCTAGCCTTAACGCTCGGACTCTTTTGGGCTTCTCATGTTCTTTACGACTTAAGGCATCAGCCACAACGTTGGCTTTACCTTCATGATAAACTATTTCGCAGTCATAGTCGTTGAGAGTCTCCATCCAGCGTCGTTGGCGCATGTTGAGCTCCTTTTGATCAAAGATATTCTTTAAGACCTTATGATCAGTGTACACGGTAAATCTTACTCCATAGAGATAGTGCCTCCATAGCTTAAGTGCGAAGATTATGGCGCCTAACTCTAGATCGTGAGTCGTATAGTTCTTTTCGTGTACTTTGAGTTGACGAGAGGCGTAAGCGATAACTTTCTTGCGTTGCATTAGTACACATCCCAAGCCAGAATGAGATGCATCGCAATGGACAACGAAATCTTCAATACCTTCTGGCAATGCCAGTATTGGAGCTTGGGTAAGCTTTTGTTTAAGTATATCGAACGCCTCTTGTTGCTTTGTTCCCCATTCATATTTGATATTCTTTCGAGTCAAGGAGGTTAGGGGAACAACGATTCGTGAAAAGTTTTTGATGAACCTTCGATAATAGCTGGCCAATCCCAAGAAGCTTCGAATCTCGGTTGGCGACTTTGGGATCTCCCACTTAGAGATGGCTTCAATCTTAGCGGGGTCCACTTGAATTCCATTATCGTTGATGATGTGACCAAGAAATTTCACTTCGTGCAACCAGAATTCGCATTTCCAGAAGTTGAATATGCTGAGATGGAAACACCAGCTGACGCTGAAGAGGGTGAAGAGGAACCAGAAGACGAACCCTGCAAATATGTAACGCAATTCTTAGAATAAATACCTAAAAGTATATAATATATATATATATATATATTAATATATAGATCACTGATATTGATAAGAGCTGAACATACTCTTTTTAACATGCAAGCATATATATATATATATATATATATATATATACCTTTGTTTGGTTTCATCCTCTTCCGTTTGATCACTTGTCTACCACTTCTGGCGCTATGAACAATCGACATGTTATCCGATGCGGCGGTAGAGATGAGACCAAACAAATATGACCCGACGTTTGACATGGACAAACGAGCTCCTAGGTTACAGAAGCGTCGCTAGAGAATAAAAAAATATGTTGATGAATATATTATTATTATTATATGAACCAAGGTAGAATTAAGGTTTGATTTATAAGAAGATGGGTTGGGTATTTTTCATTTTAGCCCCTCATTTTATCTTATTTGGTTGGTTAATCTTGTGGGCTGGTACATGGTTTTTGAAAACCACCTATTTAGTTCACATAGGAAAAGCATAATAGAACCGTTATGATTATATCATTTCATATAATTTGATTTAATAATTTGTTTTTTATCTATATACTTTATATAAAAGAATAAAAAAACAAGCATGACAGTTGAGACGTTTTTACGTTGTTCCTCACCTTTTTTTATTACCGATGTGTCAGCATCATATTAATTTAGGTTTTTAACTCATTTAAGGGTAAAATTTCACGGGTCAAAATAACCCCGCATTTAAATCTATTGATTAATCACTTATTTCTTATATTTATTAATACAAAAGTAGTAATTATATATGTTAGTGTTCGTATAACATGTATCTCTATGTCACATTTCTATGATTCCAATTTAAACACACATCCACATATATAAAGGTCGGATTACAAAAGTAGCACAACGTGCTTCTTCAATATGTGTTTACAAGTCATAGCATTATTTGATTTGTTTTGGTTATATAGCGTGTGCTAATAGAAACATTTTACTCTAGCAACAACCATGAACGAAACCACGTATGCAGTCCCTCATATTCTTCCTAGATTCTAATTACTTTATGTAAGATGGCTCAAGATTCGTGTTTTCGTTTTGAGAGTAATGTCGAATAATGATTGCAAATCTAGAGCTTATTGTCTTTATTAAATTTCAAGGTATATTTTTACATGAAGAGTAATATGTTCATGATTTGTTTTACGTTACAATGGAAACATATCTGCATATTCAATTTGTTTTAGGGAAAAAAACCCTAATATAACAGTTAATTTAAAACGTGTGTGAAAGTTGAGTGTGAGGTCTTTAAGTTATACATATCAAGTTATTTAAGATATTGATAAGAAGACATTATGTATGACTATTAAACTCATCTTTTTTATTTAAAAACCCTAGCAATAAACATGTCTTATACTTGGGGCTGTAAAGGAACCAAAAGTTCAACGAACAGTTCGTGAATCGTTTTACGACAAGTTTAATTATGTTCGTTCGTTTAATAAACAATAGAACATGAACAAGAAATTTTGTTTGATCAGTTAAACAAACGGACACGAACATAGACTCCGTTCGTTCAACTGTGATTTTGAACGTCCGATAATATGTTCATGAACGTTCGTTCATATTCATTTGTATATATTGTTCATGAACGTTTTTTGCACATTTATATATATTATAACTTATATTCTATAAGTTATTACCTATAACATAAAATAGGAAACCATATTCTCACATTGTTATTGCATTGTTCTCTTTTCCTTTCTTATTATTCACATTGATGAATACATCAATCTCAATATCTAGGTTCCACCGATTTTATTTGTGTCCGTTTATGTTCGTGAACGCATTAACTTCCTTAACGATATTTTATGTTCGTGAACGCATTAACTTCCTTAACGATATTTTATGTTCATGTTGGTGAATTGTTCGTAAACACACAATTTCCTTAACATATAAACATAAACAATTCCTTGTTCGTGTTCGTTTGATTCTTTTACAGCCCTACTTATACTTCTACAAAATAGAAGGAAAGATATATCTTGTTTTTCTAAGTGATTTAATACATTGTTTATTTATACAATCACACACGACAATGCGCTTCTCCTAGACGATTTCACAATCCCAACATGATAATATGATTTCAACTCACATAACATGATAACATGTGCACATAATGCAGACAGAGACACCTAACTCTAGCAACGACAATGAAAGAGTTGGCAAACGAGTTATTTATTAAATTCATATTAAGTTTTAAGATTTCAATATATATCCGCTTTAGATTTATGCTTTCATCTTTATGTTTTGTTACGGTACAAGGCTTATCGCTCATGAATGGATCAGAAATCTAATCCCAGATTCTAATAAGGAATGATGTAAATTTGGTCCCAAAGAGTCAAATTGATATGTGTTTTTCTTTCTCTCAATCAGTAAAAATTCGTTGCATTTAAGTTTGGTACAAAATGCATCTATCTTCTTACCTTTATTAACACCTATGTTTTTACATTTCTTTTCGTGTCTTTTATAAATTTAACGCTCTCGGATACATCAATCGTGTATGGTTAGAGGAATGACGTGTTTCAGATATGCATTTTCAGTTTTCGAAAATACGACTCGTATATTTATTCGTGTTGTTCGTTGTAATGCGTGAATTACAAATCTTTTTCTTTAACGTTTCAGTCTATATTTTTCAAGTTAAAACGTTGCAACACGTGTTTGTGTTGTGGGGGGGGGGGGTACGATGTTTTTACGTTTATTTTTTTTTCTGTTTAATGGCCCCATCACTTTCCACGGATCCTAAGTCGACTTAGTTATTAAACGTCTATTAAAAACCGCAAATAGCTAAAAATATACGTAGTTAGTAAATTAGTTGAAGAGGACAAGACTCAGAAAACCCAAAGGGTGCAGATGTAAAGAAAGAAAAAGAAAATTGAACTAAAGTTAAGTAATCATTAACGAAAATGGTGATTTACTCTTTATTTTGGTAACCACTATAAACTCCATTATTAGAAATCAAATTTCAAGTAACAAGGATTCAAGGAATGATGCTCATTTGGCCAACTTTACCCAAAACGTCAAAATTTAATGTGGGTTTTGTATGAGCTCAAATACCGCTTCGAAGTTGCTGGATTGGGTCTCTTTACCAATTTGAATAATGATGTTGGGCTAGAATTTGACCGATTGTATGGGTCTTGTGATGCGGGCTTTGAAGAAGTATGAGCTTCTAGGGAGACCAAACAAATGGGCTTTTAGTTTGTGTTTTAGAGCAATCATAATGGGCTACACTCCCCAAAGTCCAATCCTATGTGGTATCTTACAAACTTGAAAGAAACCAAACTTCATCATTGTAGAGGATTATGGATTCTTAAAGGTTTGCCAATGCAAACTTGTAGCAAAGTTAGAGTGTGTATCCCCCCTCTCTCTCATACACACATATCATATAATATACATATATGCATACATATTTAATATTTTTTTAATAGGGTTGTAAAGGTTTGTTGTTGTAAAGGGAAAGTAGAGTTTTTGAGAAAAGTTTGAAATATGAGGTAGCGATGATGTGACAGTTTGCATGAGTTTGTTGTTGTGGATGCTCTTAGTTCTTATTTTTAGCATAAAACGAACATACTCTACAGTCTATATTACTTTTATACCCATACCTTAAAGGATTTGAATCTTCTATTTAATGAATGGACTATACTGGGGATATCTTACAACCATACCATAACTTATTAGTTTCGGCGTTTGTGAGAATCTTAGACTTGAATGTATTGATGCCAAATAACAATTACACAAATCCATATACACACGTATAAGAATTGCACACATTACTAATATTATAGTGCCTAAAAAATTTAATATATAAATAAATTAATTAACTACATGAAGGTATACACACTTATGGAAATAATAAACTGCAAAAATAGTAATATAACATATAATTTGGGGCATATAAAAAGAAAGAAAGAATGGAACAATTAGGACCCATAACTCGTGGATATTGACGTGTGGCCCATGTATTATACTTGACTAAATTGGTTTGTACTCATCACTAGATGTGGAAAAAAAACCCAAACTCGAAACTGGACCTGAAATAAAAACTTAAAACCGGTTTTTTAAATACCCGGGTATCTAATACCCGACCCTACACATAGGGTACGGATAGGGTATGCATTTCGGTACTAAAACCCGAACTCGAACCGGACCCAATTTGTTCCCGGTAATACCCGAAAACCCAAACCGGTTCCATACCCGGAACCGGTTTTCAAATACCTGATGTATACCCAAAAAATACATTAAAAATGCCCGAAAAATACCTCTAAAAAGTGCAAACTTTTAAAAAATCCAATCTAATCCCGAAAAATACCCGGACAAAAGCCCGAAAAACCCACAAATAGGGTTTTTTCAATACCCGAAAATAGGGTATTCAAATACCCGGTTCTATACCCGACCCGAACCCGATGCATAAGGTATGGTTTTTAGAGGCAATACCCAGACCCGAACCCGGCCCGGTTTTTACCAATACCCGATTTTTCAATACTCGGTCATACCCGAACCCGGTTCCATACCCGAACCCATGTATTTGAAAAACCCGATTTGTGCACCTCTACTCATCGCTTTAATGTCTCTGTTAAACCTTAAATACTGATAATTTAGGGTCAATTATGGAGAATGATGGTGAGTTAGAATAGTTTATGCTCAATAACCTTCATTGAAGATGAATTGCGGTCATTGCAAGGTCGATTATGGTCACTAAAGGTAATATATGGTCACTGATAGTCCAATTATAGTTAATGATTGTCCAGTATGATCGATTATGGTTATTGATAATTAGTTAGGTGAATGATGACACATTAAATTCATTAGGTCAATGATGGCCATTTAAAGTCGTTGGGTTAAATGTTGGTTAAATATAGTTTGTTAAGGTTGATAAATGTCACTTAAGGTCATTGATAATTGATTAGGGTCATTGATGGTCACCAATGAGCATTTAGGGTTAATGATGACTAATTAAGGTAATTGATGGTTAATCATGGTCAAAGAGTCCATAATGGCCAAACATAGTTAAAGTATGTCAATAATCAATGGCTAATAGTGATGAATAATGGTCAAACATATAGTGGATTTTCATATTGGTTGAAAAATGGACATATATGATGGATTTTCATATATTGGTTGAAAAATGGACATATAAAACCAGCCAATTAAATGAAGTCATCTCATTTGAACTCATTTCAACCCATGTCCACCCTAAAGGGAGGGAACACCCATCTAGGAACCCACTTCAACCCTAACATTTTTTATAAGTTAAAATAAAAAATTTTCCAAAAAAATTTAGGAAATAATAGTTGCATTCAATAATGAATAAAAATTGCATAAATCTACTTAAAACCAAAACGTGAAATAAATATAAATTTTTGAATATTTTTTAAGACTGGTGATACCAAAAGGGAATGACAAAGACCTCAAAGAGAGTACTTTTTATACAAACATATATTACAATTAACTTGAATTTCATAAATGTAGGCGTACCCTCTAATCATATGAGCAAGGTTAGTTTTTATGAAACAATAATTGCAAAGTAAAATTTCACTTAATTTAAAAGCAAATTTTTTTATTACTTTCAGTGTTAATGAATTTACGAATTACGATTTCCTCGAAGAGTTCAATACTATAAAGCGTTCAAAATATAGATAAGGTAAATAGGGTATCAATGTCTAAAATGGTGTATGTTAAAATAGAAATATCTTAAAAGATTATTTGTGAGCATGTCCCACATAAAAGAGAGAACAAGTCTTTAAAGTGATTTATAAGTAAGAAAATTAATATGTTTTATAAGCATAATTGCATGTGTTTCACTTCTAATCTTACTCAACATAGAGATACAAAGTTAGATTAAGGTGACCTAAAGTTTGAATCTGTGCATGTCTATGACTTGTAGTTGCACATCCAACACATATTATCATACCGATTTGATTGTTCGATACTCGTCCTATAGCTCGAACTAACGTTGTATTTTCTATGGTTGTAACGATCTGAAACAGAATTACAAGAGACGACCCATACCTCATTGTCAAAACCAACTTGACGGGTCATTGTTGAACCAATAAACATTATCGATCAAACATAAAAGAAAAGGTAGCAATCAGATTTTATTTTTTCGTATGGAACCAAATTAGACTGGACCCATAAGCCCATTACATCACATTTATTTTGGAGGTATTATTATGAATATCTATTAATGAGAAAGTGATTTTGTAGAGAATTTTCTGACCCATATCAATAGGCTATTTCGTACCAATTTGTTAGAAACATATTTATTGAAAGGAAAGGGACTATTGAAACAATTTACACGAGCATACGATTATAATGTAGAAAGATAGAACTCGTTTAGTTACTTTGATAGAAACTCGGGTATTGAACGAAGGGGGTGGGGATGGGAAAGGGATGGTGAATAATTTTCTTCCTGAAAGGAGTCGTTGCCACACGAACGACCATATACTATAACGCTTTCAAACAAACCGATATCGATCAATTTATGCCTCTTGTTCATCACGACCTCAATCTTTAATCGTTCCTTAAAGGAGATCACAAACCCATTAACCTTACTTAACGACAAACTTATATGCCCACAAAAACACACTGTTTGCTTATAATGGGACTTGAACCATCGTTATTTGGGGGAGACATTTTTTTACACCTTTATACTATTGGGCTACAGGTCACTTGATACAAATTTGTTAACTAATAGTTATATTAACATTAAAAGTAATTGTATATAATTCTATAAATTTAAGTTGATTACAAACTTTGTTTTTTAATAGAGTTTTGAACTACCCATAATACTCAAGTGAGCCTTCAGGAGATGAAACGCCAACTGGATCCAGATTCTGACGCTCTGGGCCTTACTCACCCAGTAACACCATCAAAGAGGAAATCCACAAATGTGAGAGAAACCTATTGAATCAGGTTTCAAGCCTATAACCATAAAGATCCAAGCATCAATGTAAGCCCCCCCGGGGCGTCGCCGATCGATACGAGATCCGCACGAGGTCTAGGAGTGCGGAATCCTCCTAGACTCGTTTAATGGTGTAGAAGACGAAGAACACAATTACACACAAACACATACACGAACAAACACACGAATAGGATAAACACATCTGCAGATCTTTTATATAATAACCGAAACACATTACATACCAAACACGAAAACAAATGACGGCCGACCCGAGGTGAGCTCTACCTCGGGCCGTCCCACACGACTCTCCCTCTCGGTTTCTCTCTAGACAATTGAACTACACAAAACACACTCTAACTTTTCTGGATCCACTAACCTAACCAAGACACACATATATATATATATAAACAACTTCACGGGCTTGGGCCTGTAGGCGAACAACTTCGCCTAAGGCGAAGTTGTTCTAACTTCGCCTATGGCAGAAGTTGTTACAACTTCGCCTATGGCGAAGTTATTCTAACTTCGTACTTCGTTTCCGCTGATCAGAATTGCATAGCGACGGTCACAAAATGCACCAACAATCAACAGCCACTCTCACACAATTGGACCAGAAGCCCAACTGCAAGTTGATGACATACTAATGTTTCATTCTATTTCCCAATAACCACCAATGAACTCATCAAATGATAATCTAATCTAGACAACCTAAATGTTAGCTGAATCGACTTTGGAAAACCTAAAAAAATCCCCACACTACACCCACATGATTTTGCTCCCATGCATGTGAATTCGACATGGAAGACATTGAATCAAATCAATCAACACATAAAGTATTAAAGTACAAACTACAACCACCGAGTTTTGGTCCCAAATCGAACACGTACAAACCATCAAATGTAACAAATGATTCCAAACAGTTTTGAACTTGAACTTTGCTTGTTCAATTTACGAGAACTTAAACTCATCTCGTTTGAGTTTTATGTCTAACGTTCGAGTATGGTCTGCTAATAAACTTCTAAATAATTTTGTCATGGGCTCTTTTATTTTATAAGTTTCAATTTACACTTGAGTTTAATCTCAAATTCGTTTAAACTCGGCTTGTTTCAAGTTTTTAACAAACCAATTTTAAATAGTTTACGGGTAGTTGACTCATTTACCCTTCAAACCATATCTATAACAATATTATGAGGTTACTACATACAAAAGTTAAAAAGTTATCCAACAAAAAAACACTTTATGATATTCAAAATTGTGATAATATGAGTTAGATCAATATTTTGGACATTTAAGGAAAGTGTACAACCAAAAGATACAGGTTGAAATATTGTTGACCGCTGGGAAAAAACTGGATTCGTTTGCAAGAGAATCAAATTATCTTTTCTGAACATCAGAACATCGAATCTTGGTACAAATATTATGAGATGAATTATTTGTTCTTTTACTAACATTAAACTTTTAGTTTAGTTTTAAAATAAATAATTGATCCAATCAATACCTAGACACTTTTATTAATTTGTTGTGGGGTGGCACCCTCAAAACCTCCACATTGGCTCCATTTGATGTGGGTGTGGCGATGGATCCCCCTTTGGCGCCTCCGACCTCCCCTCCTTTTGGCGCTCAAGAGGGCTATTGCCTTGGCGCCGCCTGAGCTGGCATACCCCCCCCCCTGTTCCATCTCGCAAGTGCTATAGTTAGTCAGTTTGTCCCCGCTGTTTATGATATGATTTTAAGGGATGAGACACCTACAAGATTTATTGGCCGATCTGGTAACTAGGGTTTTCTTTAAGAACTTAAATCGAACTTACGAGATAGTCGGAAAACTCAAATTCGCAGAAAAAAATGAGGTCGCCAGAATAACGAGGTCACTGGAAATGAAGGTTGTGTGTTAAAAATAAAATTTATGTTTTACCCCCTCAACTAATTTGAATGACATTTTTAGTCCAAAACATTAACGAGGTTGGTGTTCATTTAGACGGGGAGTGGTACAGGAAAATACGGTGAAAGTTGGAAGTGGTGGGTGATAAATCGAAAGTTAGGAGTGTTATCTACCAATGAGGGAAAGTTGGGAGTATTAAAAACCAATATCCTTATTTTATATTCTTTTGTTACAAGTTACAACTCACTCTAATTTCATGGGTAAATGAAACCACTAGTGAAACTAAAAGATCACACTAAATTACACCAAAACATTAAAAACAATACAAATAAATATTTCATAAAATTAATAATGCAAATTTTAACCATTTGCGTTATACGAATTTGATCGTTTTAGACCCAAAAACTCGTCCTTTTTTGTCTCTATTAAACTCCCACTGAAATATTCTTTTTCCATCACACTCACCTTTTTACCCATCCCCAAAACGACACCGTTCGACCTTATTTCTTCCCCTGCACCCTCCACCACACGATCAACCACCTCTCCACGTGGCAGCATCTTATCCCCACACTTCAAACCCAAAAACCCCGGGTCCGGTTTACCCGGCCCACAATCCCGAAACGAAATTGACCCGCACGTGATCAGCTGCATCAAAACAGACGATGCTTTTAATCTATTTCCACCCGTTGGATTAACCTCCTCTGTTTCCGGCCGTACGATTAGCTTACACTCAGATTTCATCAACGACTCTAGTGTCTCCGTGCTTGAATCCGACGGTGGAGGTGAGATCTGGTTTCTACTGAGTTCCGTGATCTCGTTGTAGCTGATTATTTCTCTCCGGTGACTGTCGGTTTGAGTGGATGCGTCGGCGGCGAGTCTTCCGGCGGAAGATTCGCCGGAATATACTTTATATTCGTTTAAGTCAATTGAGTTCCATGATTGATTCCTCCGGGTTTTAGTGACTGATAATTCGAACTCGTCGTCCGATTTAAGCGTATCGGAAGGTTTCGGAGCTTCTTCGGGCTTCTTATCGCCTTCGAAGAGCTCCGAGCCTTTGAGAATGTACTCGTGCCCGTGTGCGGGGTAGATGAAATCGTTCTCGGATAAATCGTGCCACACGAATCCGTTCTTGTAGCTCCTATGTAACATTAAACAGTCAGATGGTCGTTTTAAAAAGATAAAAAAACGTCAAAGTTTGAAAATTACTGGTCATTAATGGCCGTTTAAAGAATAAGTGAACAGCAGTTTTGGTCACTAGGGTTCAAACTATGGAAATTAATGGTTAAGACTTAAGACGGGTGTTTGGTTAACTTAAATGTATTTTACAACAAACGCGAAGTGAAATTTTAAGAAATCTTAGTTATTTTAGGGCGTGTATGAGACCGAAATACTTTTACCAAAACAAAAATTGAAGGTTTGGTTCTATGATTTTGTAAAAGCAGAACCGAATTGACAGCTTTTATTTATTATTATATACTCACGTTCATAACAATCAGTCAGTAATTTATTAATAAAATAATTTATGCTCAAAGTTATTATTTCAACTATTTTTCACCGAAAATTTTTCAAGTTTAAATTGCAAACCGAAACTGAACTCAAATTAACTGACAAACCGAAACTGAACTCAAATTAACTGATTTTCAAAAATTCAAAAACCAAAAGGTTTTATTTTTGATTTTAGTTCAATTTTTGCTCAAAACCGATCCAAACCAAACCGTGGACAACTAATTATTAAACAGGAGTCGGGAGCTAACCGTTTAGAAGACCAGGAGTACAATGCAGCCATTCCTTTTCCACGGAGAGAATTGAGGCGATCAATAACATCTAATCATTATAAATTTTTAACAAATTATCACAATGATCAGGCACAATTTCATTTTTACAGCTGAAAAATTCATAAACTTTACCTCGTAGATACAGTCCTTCGGATGACAAGAGAGTAACCTCGACAAAATGCGGGTGTTCAAGCTGGCCATTACGACATAGATAATAAACAACTGCTACTCTACGCTGTTTATTCGGCTCGACCCAAACTTTTGTACGTTCTGGACTACGTTGAACTTGATCTTTCCATTTCCTAGACACGCGACCGAGCTCGTTCGTTGCGGTCATTGCGGGTTTTGAAACTATGTCCATAAAAATTGCTAGTGAGTGATTGTTGAAATTGTGAAAGGAGGGATGATTTATTCAAAAATGGATGCTTGAGACAATGAATAAGAGGACAAATAGAGGAGTTGAAAGGCACTGGCTAGGGCCATATGGGGGTTTATGTAGGTTACATGGGGTTTGTTTTAAATTGTTTCACATGTGAATAGACTTCATTTTAACATTTGATTTCTTATTGTTGGATATTGATGTGTCGGTATATCTGGTGGTCTTTTCAATAAAAGAAAAAGTTATCTTTTCATTTGAGGGAAAAAGTGAATTATTTTCATTGTTGTTTCATGTAAAGTCATATATTCTTGTGCACTTCTTTTGTTTTTTTGTATTGACTTTTTGATATTACATGAATGGTATCATGTTTTATAGAAGTTCCACTCGTCGGTGACCGAAGTAAACGTGAGATGAATTGGAGGACGAGATAATAAGAGAGGGAGTGAAAATCATTTAGACGAGCTTGATATCAGGATACAATATTTGGTTATGTTTTTTATTATTATAGATGACACGTCACACGGTTTTCTTGACTTTACACTCGGATGAGACTACAGGTAAGAGAGAAGAAAGAGTGTGTCTACAAAGATTTAATGTAGACGAGAAAGAGGGCCTTCATATTCTCTTGCGTTGCGGATGGTTCTATTGTAAACCGTAAAAAGGTGTTATAAAATGAAAAACAACTTCTTTCATCCCTTTACATAAAACAGCACTAAGGGTAAATGTGTAATTATAAACTTCTTTCATATAAATCAAGACATTCTTCACTTTGAATTGAGTAAGTGTTGAAATTAAAAACTATATTTGTTTTCTAATTGTCAACGTCTTGGATGTCGAAGTCAAATCCCTTAATAAAATATATTCCCATACCGACCCTGCAGGCTGCAGCCTTGCACTGACTATTATTTTTTTTAAATATTTAAGTTTGATCCCCAAGACATGTAAAAAAAAATTATTAATTTTATGTGTTGATTCTTTTTCTAATTTAATTACGCAAATATAACTTAAGGTTTAACTCTAAGGCTGGTTGTTTTTGGTTTAAATTAGCCCCTTACCACTTATGCAATTATACGGTTTTAATTATATAACATTTTGGGGTCTAAAACCAACTAAGGTCTAAGCATCATATCAATTCTTACATAAAGACTTTCGACTAAAGTCGAGCCATTGCATCCAAAACTAAGCATCATACAGTTCAGTCAAAGTTATTTGCCGATTGAGGTGGGGCAAGATAAAAATAACCACATCAACCTATCCAATTCGCACAGAAAGATTCAGTTTAGGTCGAAAACCGAAATAATTTATTTTGCTTTTATTTTTTCTTGTAAAAGAACCGTGTTCCGCCTATAACACCACCGCTTGACGGTTACAATTTAGTGATTATTACTTTCTCGAAGTATAAGTAAAGTGTAAGAAACAACTAGTCAGTTGTCCGCGCGATGCAGCGGTGTATGCTCAAACGCAACCGGTGTTAGTACGTTTGTAACCTCGCAACGGTATGTGCATAACCTGAAGGTGTTATGCATTTAACGTGGCTTCGGACGTGTAACCAATATGTATAAACAATATCATCTACGTAACTGATGCTTGAACGCGCGTAACTGGTGGCGACAAGCAAAAAGCAAAGATGAAATGTATATTAATTTCAAAACCCAGTCCGTTTTGACGGGCATGTTCCGACCCGAAAATGTTTTAACCCGAAGCCCGTTTTGACATTAACCCTTTCGATCCAAACTCATTATGACATGAACTAAATTAACCCTTTTTGTATTAACCTGTTCCAACCCTAACCCGTTCCAACACCATTAGCCGAACATGCCCGACCCGGTTGTCGGTAATAACTGATCACATAACATGTTAGTTTTTAAAAATTAATAAACTATAGCAATACTATACTCAAATTAAAGAAAACAAAATGCTCGTTTTTATGGTGTAATATAAAAAAAAATATTAACGTGTGAAAAAGTTAAGACCGTTAAAAAACCATGGGATAGGTGGTTTATAATTAGGGGGAATATGTAACTATTTAATATATTAACAAAACTTGATTGAAGTTAAAGGACCATTATTGTATATTATTTTGGAATAAGCAAAGACTATTTTACCCCTAAATTTTTAAAATTATATGCATTGCTACTTGTACTATACGCAACAAGAGTGGTACCTCTTAAAATTTAAGAGGTCCATCAATCCTATATTATATATATAGTATAGATATAGATAATTGAATAATAATTAATTATTCCACTTAGATTATTCGGTTTAAACAGTGATAAATAAGTTACAACAATGAAACAATAATTAATCTTAATCAGTGTAATATAATGTGTTCGACAAGATTATTCGGTTGTCTACGTGTCTTGTCTTCTCATATATAATGGGCCACATAGAATTGGGCTGGAGCACAAATTTTGGGCTTAAAGATGGAGTTACGCCAGAACTTACACAAGATAGCATGAAGAAAAAAGGAAAGGAAAAGAAAAGAAAGAGGTACATTTTATAATGAGAAAATGTCTTAGCTTGCTATCGTTTAAATCCATTTGTCTTGCTTTTTCCCGGCTCATACCGTCCCTGCTCCTGCTTTTGTTGCTCATGTTTTTTGCTTCTATTTGTCGGTTTTAAGCCGAGAACATTTTGATAGTTAGCAGTCTATATTTTATTTAAAAAAACTTTGTTTGAAAATTAAGTGTTTCTGGATTATTATTATTTATTATTATTATTATTATTATTATTATTATTATTATTATTATTATTATTAGCTTTTGGATTATTTGTAATTATGGAATCATATATACTTTAAGATTCTCTTTTGAGTTGAAATTGTATTGATATTAAATTGTAGAACTCGATTGAACTTTCCGGTACAACTGACTGTACAATTTTTTACCCAATCAGATACAAGTTAAAAACTGGTTTTTTGAAACATTGCATGGGACTCATGCAGCCATTGTTAGATGGTCTTCTTTGTTAATGAAGAGAGTTTGAGATGGCTCAAAATGGGACCCAAGAAAATATCTTTCCATAAATGAACTTTTACTTGGGATAAACATCCTAAACATAAACCCACAAAGTTCAATTTCTACCAACAAAAGTCTTTGACTTGAAAAAAGCTTCACTTTTCCTATGTTGCCATCACATACACCTACTTGCACACCAAACTCAGCCCACACACCTTCCCTTTCGTACATCTAAGCATCAAATATCTCAAGTTACTCTCTCATATGTGCATTAAAGACATGTAAATTATGCTCTATGAGATTGAGATTTTTCTATTTGTTTTCTATTAAGTCAAACCAACATTAACAATGTTGTGTGCAAGTAGTCAAACCTTGTTTGTTGATAGGAGTTGAAATCATTTTAGCTTGTGGTGCATGAGGTTTAATCACGACTACAAGGATACAAGTATAAACGTTTAGGAAATAAAATGTCTAAGGTATTATATTACTCTCATTTCCTTCAAAATAACTTTGTTTTTTCAATTTCTGGCACCAGTGGCGATCTAGACTCGAAACCGAGCTGGAGCGCTCAAAATTTTTTCCCCATATTTAATACAATGTTAACGAAACAATATAAAAAAACACGACAACAAATAAATTTAAACTAACCGGGGTAACAAACCAACAGTGGCGGATCTAGGTTGGGCTATAAATATCTCCTCTTCGGTTTTTGATAGCTTGAAACTGATACATTACATCTTCTTCATTTACTTAATCAAACATTTTTCTTTCGACCGCACAAACTAAAGCATTGTTCAAATACTCATTACCCATTCGATTGCGCAAATCCGTCTTGGTAAGCTTCATTTTAGAGAAACATCTTTCAACGGTTACAGTTGCAACCGGTAAAACCAATGCTAGCTTCTAGATAAACCAAAGGAAAAGTTGTGTGTTTTCCGGTTTCCACCATTACACGAGCAAGATCACCCATTCCACTAAGTTTTGCAAATTTATCATCTTCCTTTAAAGTGTAATAAAAGGTCGTAAGATCACCTGGAATACACCTTCTTTCTTCGTTAGTAAAATCATTCGGATACATCTCTGAAAAAGCCACTATCTTAGATATGTCAAACTTGGAAAACGAATCACATGGATTTAAACCCGACATATTTTCTAACAAAGTAGTTGAGACCTCACTAAATCTATTTCCAAGTTCTTGAATTTGCATATCCAAGACCGTATTAAAAACTTCAACATCAAAATGATGTCGATTAGTAATGACATACTTCCGGTTTCTTTGATTACCATAACTTTCCTCCATATCTAACATCTTAGTCTTGTTTTTTTTCACAAAAGATGTAACTTTTGCCAACATCTTGTCAAATCCGGTTTGTCTTAGATTATTCAATGCTCGATTTGTCCCGCTTATCAACTTAGACGCTTCCAAAAAATCTTGACTCTTTATTTGAAGATATTTTGATAAAGCATTTGTGAGGCCTAATATTCCGTCCAACAAGTGTATATAAAACACAAATTCAAGAGTCTTAAAATATGATAGAATACCTTTCGCATTGTATTTTTGTTGCACACTATCTCCATCTAATTTAATAAATTGAAGCACCTCAATAACTTCCGGGAATAATTTTAACCAACTTGTGATTGTTCTATGATGAGAACCCCATCGCGTGTGTCTCCGGCTCGTGCAAGGGAAACCTCTTGATTTAATCATTTTCCTGTTTTAATCTCACCAAGAAGAATTTCATTTTTCACCCTCTCACTTTTTAACTCCAACATCATATCTTTTCTTTTGCAAGAAGCACCAACCGTATTAACAACCATGCCAAGAGATTCATAAAATTCTTTAACACCGATATGTTTTTTTGCAACAGCCACAATCACTAACTGAAGTTGATGAGCTTTATCTTTTGATTGGTATTAAAACATATATTAGTTGGGCTTAAAATCTTAGCCGGAACGTTATTTTTTTCCAGCCGTAACGAAACACGAAAATCGACCAAAATTTTCTTTTGCACTACCCGTAAAAATTTGAGCCGTAGCGGAGGCTACGGCTCCGCATAAGGTAAGTCCGCCCCTGTGACTGGCACGTTAGTGTAATGGCACATTTAGTGGTAAGTATGTAAGCATCATATAAAAAAATTGAATAACAGAAAAGAGTTCACATATAATGAATAATCACACAAACCTTACACTTGCAATGATTTTAATCTACTACCTTACTTGCATCATAGGTTGAGGGCTAGTTCACACTACCCCTCAATTTTCTAGACAAAGTACATTGTAGTCCAATATTTTTCTTCTCTGTATAAATTTTAAACGAACAAATATAAATGAAAACGCATATGTTCATTTTTAACAAATAATCATAAACACAATATTTGTCTAATTAAGTGTGTGTTTTAAGTTAAATATATAAACACAGAGATACATTTGTTCGTGTTCGTTCGGTTTATTTATGTTCGTAAGTGTATGCAGCTTAGCA